>NW_027189431.1:141213-199856 GCF_040958095.1 Procambarus clarkii | reverse complement strand
ATGTCTTGGCTGGGGGGACATGTAGTGGCGGGGGGACATGTAGTGGCTGGGGGGACATGTAGTGGCTGGGGGGACATGTAATGGCTGGTGGGACATGTAGTGGCTGGTGGGACATGTAGTGGCTGGGGGGACATGTAGTGACTGGTGGGACATGTAGTGGCTGGGGGGACATGTAGTGGCTGGGGCGATATGTAGTGGCTGGGGCGACATGTAGCGGCTGGGGGGGCATGTAGTGTCTTGGGCTAGATGTAGTGGCTGGGAGGACATGTAGAGACTGGGGGGACATGTAGTGGCTGGGAGGACATGTAGTGGCTGGTGGGACATGTAGTGGCTGGTGGGACATGTAGTGGCTGGGGGGGACATGTAGTGACTGGTGGGACATGAAGTGGCTGGTGGGACATGTCTTGGCTGGGAGGACATGTAGTGGATGGTGGGACATGTAGTGGCTGGGGGGGACATGTAGTGGCTGGGGGTACATGTAATGGCTGGTGGGACATGTAGTGGCTGGTGGGACATGTAGTGGCTGGTGGGACATGAAATGGCTGGGGGGACATGTAGTGACTGGTGGGACATGTAGTGGCTGGGGCGACATGTAGTGGCTGGGGCAACATGTAGTGGCTGGGGCGACATGTAGTGGCTGGGGCAACATGTAGTGGCTGGGGCGACATGTAGTGGCTGGGGGGACATGTAGTGGCTGGGGGGACATGTAGTGGCAGGGGGGACATGTAGTGGCTGGGGGGACATGTAGTGGCTGGGGGGACATGTAGTGGCTGGGAGGACATGTAGAGGCTGGGGGGACATGTAGTGGCTGGGGGGACATGTAGTGGCTGGGGCGACATGTAGTGGCTGGGGGGACATGAAGTGGCTGGTGGGACATGTAGTGGCTGGTGGGACATGTAGTGGCTGGGTGGACATGTAGTGACTAGTGGGACATGTAGTGGCTGGGGGGACATGTAGTGGCTGGTGGGACATGTAGTGTCTGGGGGGACATGTAGTGACTGGGGGGACATGTAGTGACTGGTGGGACATGTAGTGGCTGGGGGGACATGTAGTGGCTGGGGGGACATGTAGTGGCTGGGGGGACATGTAGTGGCTGGGGGGACATGTAGTGACTGGTGGGACATGTAGTGGCTGGTGGGACATGTCTTGGCTGGGGGGACATGTAGTGGCTGGGGGGACATGTAGTGGCTGGTGGGACATGTAGTGACTGGTGGGACATGTAGTGGCTGGGGGGACATGTAGTGGCTGGGGGGACATGTAGTGGCTGGGGGGACATGTAGTGACTGGGGGGACATGTAGTGACTGGTGAGACATGTAGTGGCTGGGGGGACATGTAGTGACTGGGGGGACATGTAGTAGCTGGTGGGACATGTCTTGGCTGGGGGGACATGTAGTGGCTGGGGGGACATGTAGTGGCTTGGGGGACATGTAGTGGCTGGGGGGACATGTAATGGCTGGTGGGACATGTAGTGGCTGGTGGGACATGTAGTGGATGGGGGGACATGTAGTGACTGGTGGGACATGTAGTGGCTGGGGGGACATGTAGTGGCTGGGGCGATATATAGTGGCTGGGGCGAAATGTAGCGGCTGGGGGGGCATGTAGTGTCGTGGGCTAGATGTAGTGGCTGGGAGGACATGTAGAGACTGGGGGGACATGTAGTGGCTGGCAGGACATGTAGTGGCTGGTGGGACATGTAGTGGCTGGTGGGACATGTAGTGGCTGGGGGGACATGTAGTGACTGGTGGGACATGAAGTGGCTGGTGGGACATGTCTTGGCTGGGAGGACATGTAGTGGATGGTGGGACATGTAGTGGCTGGGGGGACATGTAGTGGCTGGGGGTACATGTAATGGCTGGTGGGACATGTAGTGGCTGGTGGGACATGTAGTGGCTGGTGGGACATGAAATGGCTGGGGGGACATGTAGTGACTGGTGGGACATGTAGTGGCTGGGGCGACATGTAGTGGCTGGGGCAACATGTAGTGGCTGGGGCGACATGTAGTGGCTGGGGCAACATGTAGTGGCTGGGGCGACATGTAGTGGCTGGGGCGACATGTAGTGGATGGGGCGACATGTAGTGGCTGGGGCGACATGTAGTGGCTGCAGGGGCGATATGTAGTGGCTGGTGGGACATGTAGTGGCTGGTGGGACATGTAGTGGCTGGGGGGACATGTAGTGGCTGGTGGGACATGTAGTGGCTGGGGCGATATGTAGTGGCTGGGGCAACATGTAGTGGCTGGTGGGACATGTAGTGGCTGGTGGGACATGTAGTGGCTGGGGCGACATGTAGTGGCTGGGGCAACATGTAGTGGCTGGGGGGTCATGTAGTGGCTGGGGGGACATGTAGTGGCTGGGGGGTCATGTAGTGGCTGGGGCGACATGTAGTGGCTGGGGGGTCATGTAGTGGCTGGGGACGACATGTAGTGGCTGGTGGCACATGTAGTGGCTGGGGGGACATGTAGTGGCTGGGGTTACATGTAGTGGCTGGTGGGACATGTAGTGGCTGGTGGGACATGTAGTGGCTGGTGGGACATGTAGTGGCTGGGGCAACATGTAGTGGCTGGTGGGACATGTAGTGGCTTGGGGGACATGTAGTGGCTGGGGCGACATGTAGTGGCTGGGGGACATATAGTGGCTGGGGGAGACATATAGTGGCTGGGGGGACATATAGTGGCTGGGGGGACATGTAGTGGCTGGGGGGACATGTAGTGGCTGGTGGGTCATGTAGTGACTGGTGGGACATGTAGTGGCTGATGGGACATGTAGTGGTTGGGGCAACATGTAGTGGCTGGGGGGACATGTAGTGGCTGGTGGGACATATAGTGGCTGGGGGGACATGTAGTGGCTGGTGGGTCATGTAGTGACTGGTGGGATATGTAGTGGCTGATGGGACATGTAGTGGTTGGGGCAACATGTAGTGGCTGGGGGGACATGTAGTGGCTGGTGGGACATATAGTGGCTGGGGGGACATGTAGTGGCTGGGGGGACATGTAGTGGCTAAGGGGACATGTAGTGGCTGGTAGGTTATGTAGTGGCTGGTGGGACATGTAGTGGCTGGTGGGACATGTAGTGGCTGAGGGGACATGTAGTGGTTGGGGCAACATGTAGTGGCTGGGGGGACATGTAGTGGCTGAGGTGACATGTAGTGGTTGGGGCAACATGTAGTGGCTGGGGGACATGTAGTGGCTGGGGGGACATGTAGTGGCTGGGGGGGACATGTAGTGGCTGGTGGGTCATGTAGTGGCTTGGGCGACATGTAGTGGCTGGTGGGACATGTAGTGGCTGGGGGGGACATGTAGTGGCTGGTGGGACATGTAGTGGCTGGTGGGTCATGTAGTGGCTGGGGGGACATGTAGTGGCTGGTGGGACATGTAGTGGTTGTGGCAACATGTAGTGGTTGGGGCAACATGTAGTGGCTGAGGGGACATGTAGTGGCTGGGAGGTCATGGAGTGGCTGGGGCGACATGTAGTGGCTGGTGGGACATGTAGTGGCTGGGGGGTCATGTAGTGGCTGGTGGGACATGTAGTGGCTGGGGGGACATGTAGTGGCTGGGGGGACATGTAGTGGCTGGTGGGTCATGTAGTGTCTGGTGGGACATGTAGTGGTTGGGGCAACATGTAGAGGTTGGGGCAACATGTAGTGGCTGGGGGGACATGTAGTGGCTGGGGGGTCATGTAGTGGCTGGGGCGACATGTAGTGGCTGGTGGGACATGTAGTGGCTGGGGGGACATGTAGTGGTTGGGGCAACATGTAGTGGCTGGGGGCTCATGTAGTGGCTGGGGGGACATGTAGTGGCTGGGGGGACATGTAGTGGCTGGGGGGACATGTAGTGGCTGGTGGGACATGTAGTGGCTGGGGCGACATGTAGTGGCTTGGGGCAACATGTAGTGGCTGGTGGGACATGTAGTGGCTGGGGCGACATGTAGTGGCTGGGGGGACATGTAGTGGCTGGGGGGACATGTAGTGGCTGGGGGGACATGTAGTGGCTGGGGGGACATGTAGTGGCTGGTGGGTACATGTAGTGGCTGGGGGGACATGTAGTGGCTGGGGCGACATGTAGTGGCTGGTGGGACATGTAGTGGCTGGTGGGACATGTAGTGGCTGGGGGGACATGTAGTGACTGGGGGGACATGTAGTAGCTGGTGGGACATGTAGTGGCTGGGGGGACATGTAGTGGCTGGGGGACATGTAGTGGCTGGGGGACATGTAGTGGCTGGGGGGACATGTAGTGGCTGGTGGGACATGTAGTGGCTGGTGGGACATGTAGTGGCTGGGGGGACATGTAGTGGCTGGTGGGACATGTAGTGGCTGGGGGGACATGTAGTGGCTGGGGCGATATGTAGTGGCTGGGGCGACATGTAGCGGCTGGGGGGGCATGTAGTGTCGTGGGCTAGATGTAGTGGCTGGGAGGACATGTAGAGGACTGGGGGGACATGTAGTGGCTGGGCAGGACATGTAGTGGCTGGTGGGACATGTAGTGGCTGGTGGGACATGTAGTGGCTGGGGGGACATGTAGTGACTGGTGGGACATGAAGTGGCTGGTGGGACATGTCTTGGCTGGGAGGACATGTAGTGGATGGTGGGACATGTAGTGGCTGGGGGGACATGTAGTGGCTGGGGGTACATGTAATGGCTGGTGGGACATGTAGTGGCTGGTGGGACATGTAGTGGCTGGTGGGACATGAAATGGCTGGGGGGACATGTAGTGACTGGTGGGACATGTAGTGGCTGGGGCGACATGTAGTGGCTGGGGCAACATGTAGTGGCTGGGGCGACATGTAGTGGCTGGGGCAACATGTAGTGGCTGGTGGGACATGTAGTGGCTGGTGGGACATGTAGTGGCTGGGGGGACATGTAGTGACTGGTGGGACATGTAGTGGCTGGGGGGACATGTAGTGGCTGGGGCGATATGTAGTGGCTGGGGAGACATGTAGCGGCTGGGGGGGCATGTAGTGTCTTGGGCTAGATGTAGTGGCTGGGAGGACATGTAGAGACTGGGGGGACATGTAGTGGCTGGGAGGACATGTAGTGGCTGGTGGGACATGTAGTGGCTGGTGGGACATGTAGTGGCTGGGGGGACATGTAGTGACTGGTGGGACATGAAGTGGCTGGTGGGACATGTCTTGGCTGGGAGGACATGTAGTGGATGGTGGGACATGTAGTGGCTGGGGGGGACATGTAGTGGCTGGGGGTACATGTAATGGCTGGTGGGACATGTAGTGGCTGGTGGGACATGTAGTGGCTGGTGGGACATGAAATGGCTGGGGGGACATGTAGTGACTGGTGGGACATGTAGTGGCTGGGGCGACATGTAGTGGCTGGGGCAACATGTAGTGGCTGGGGCGACATGTAGTGGCTGGGGCAACATGTAGTGGCTGGGGCGACATGTAGTGGCTGGGGGGACATGTAGTGGCTGGGGGGACATGTAGTGGCTGGGGGGACATGTAGTGGCTGGGGGGACATGTAGTGGCTGGGGGGACATGTAGTGGCTGGGAGGACATGTAGAGGCTGGGGGGACATGTAGTGGCTGGGGGGACATGTAGTGGCTGGGGCGACATGTAGTGGCTGGGGGGACATGTAGTGGCTGGTGGGACATGTAGTGGCTGGTGGGACATGTAGTGGCTGGGGGGACATGTAGTGACTGGTGGGACATGTAGTGGCTGGGGGGACATGTAGTGGCTGGTGGGACATGTAGTGGCTGGGGGGACATGTAGTGGACTGGGGGGACATGTAGTGGACTGGTGGGACATGTAGTGGCTGGGGGGACATGTAGTGGCTGGGGGGACATGTAGTGGCTGGGGGGACATGTAGTGGCTGGGGGACATGTAGTGACTGGTGGGACATGTAGTGGCTGGTGGGACATGTATTGGCTGGGGGGACATGTAGTGGCTGGGGGGACATGTAGTGGCTGGTGGGACATGTAGTGACTGGTGGGACATGTAGTGGCTGGGGGGACATGTAGTGGCTGGGGGGACATGTAGTGGCTGGGGGGACATGTAGTGACTGGGGGGACATGTAGTGACTGGTGAGACATGTAGTGGCTGGGGGGACATGTAGTGACTGGGGGGACATGTAGTGGCTGGTGGGACATGTCTTGGCTGGGGGGACATGTAGTGGCTGGGGGGACATGTAGTGGCTGGGGGGACATGTAGTGGCTGGGGGGACATGTAATGGCTGGTGGGACATGTAGTGGCTGGTGGGACATGTAGTGGCTGGGGGGACATGTAGTGACTGGTGGGACATGTAGTGGCTGGGGGGACATGTAGTGGCTGGGGCGATATGTAGTGGCTGGGGCGACATGTAGCGGCTGGGGGGGCATGTAGTGTCGTGGGCTAGATGTAGTGGCTGGGAGGACATGTAGAGGCTGGGGGGACATGTAGTGGCTGGGGGACATGTAGTGGCTGGTGGGACATGTAGTGGCTGGTGGGACATGTAGTGGCTGGGGGGACATGTAGTGACTGGTGGGACATGTAAGTGGCTGGTGGGACATGTAGTGGCTGGGAGGACATGTAGTGGATGGTGGGACATGTAGTGGCTGGGGGGACATGTAGTGGCTGGGGGTACATGTAGTGGCTGGTGGGACATGTAGTGGCTGGTGGGACATGTAGTGGCTGGTGGGACATGTAGTGGCTGGGGGGACATGTAGTGGCTGGTGGGACATGTAGTGGCTGGGGCGACATGTAGTGGCTGGGGCACATGTAGTGGCTGGGGCGACATGTAGTGGCTGGGGGGACATGTAGTGGCTGGGGCGACATGTAGTGGCTGGGGCGACATGTAGTGGCTGGGGCGACATGTAGTGGCTGGGGCGACATGTAGTGGCTGGGGCGACATGTAGTGGCTGGTGGGACATGTAGTGGCTGGTGGGACATGTAGTGGCTGGGGGGACATGTAGTGGCTGGTGGGACATGTAGTGGCTGGGGGGACATGTAGTGGCTGGGGGACATGTAGTGGCTGGTGGGACATGTAGTGGCTGGTGGGACATGTAGTGGCTGGGGGACATGTAGTGGCTGGGGCGACATGTAGTGGCTGGGGGGACATGTAGTGGCTGGGGGGACATGTAGTGGCTGGGGGGACATGTAGTGGCTGGGGCGACATGTAGTGGCTGGGGGGTCATGTAGTGGCTGGGGCGACATGTAGTGGCTGGTGGGACATGTAGTGGCTGGGGGGACATGTAGTGGCTGGGGGGACATGTAGTGGCTGGTGGGACATGTAGTGGCTGGTGGGACATGTAGTGGCTGGGGGACATGTAGTGGCTGGGGCGACATGTAGTGGCTGGTGGGACATGTAGTGGCTGGGGGGACATGTAGTGGCTGGGGCGACATGTAGTGGCTGGGGGACATATAGTGGCTGGGGGGACATGTAGTGGCTGGGGGGACATGTAGTGGCTGGGGGGACATGTAGTGGCTGGGGGGACATGTAGTGGCTGGTGGGACATGTAGTGGCTGGTGGGACATGTAGTGGCTGTGGGACATGTAGTGGCTTGGGGCAACATGTAGTGGCTGGGGGGACATGTAGTGGCTGGGGGACATGTAGTGGCTGGGGGACATGTAGTGGCTGGTGGGACATGTAGTGGCTGGTGGGACATGTAGTGGCTGGTGGGACATGTAGTGGCTGGGGGGACATGTAGTGGCTGGGGGGACATGTAGTGGCTGGGGGACATGTAGTGGCTGGGGGGACATGTAGTGGCTGGGGGACATGTAGTGGCTGGGGGACATGTAGTGGCTGGTGGGACATGTAGTGGCTGGTGGGACATGTAGTGGCTGGTGGGACATGTAGTGGCTGGGGGACATGTAGTGGCTGGGGGACATGTAGTGGCTGGGGGGACATGTAGTGGCTGGGGGGACATGTAGTGGCTGGGGGACATGTAGTGGCTGGGGGACATGTAGTGGCTGGGGGGACATGTAGTGGCTGGGGGGACATGTAGTGGCTGGTGGGACATGTAGTGGCTGGGGCGACATGTAGTGGCTGGTGGGACATGTAGTGGCTGGGGGGACATGTAGTGGCTGGTGGGACATGTAGTGGCTGGTGGGACATGTAGTGGCTGGGGGACATGTAGTGGCTGGTGGGACATGTAGTGGCTGGGGCGACATGTAGTGGCTGGGGCGACATGTAGTGGCTGGGGGACATGTAGTGGCTGGGGGACATGTAGTGGCTGGGGGGACATGTAGTGGCTGGTGGGACATGTAGTGGCTGGGGGGACATGTAGTGGCTGGGGGACATGTAGTGGCTGGGGGGACATGTAGTGGCTGGGGGGACATGTAGTGGCTGGGGGGGACATGTAGTGGCTGGTGGGACATGTAGTGGCTGGGGCGACATGTAGTGGCTGGGGGGACATGTAGTGGCTGGGGGGACATGTAGTGGCTGGGGGGACATGTAGTGGCTGGGGCGACATGTAGTGGCTGGTGGGACATGTAGTGGCTGGGGGGACATGTAGTGGCTGGGGGACATGTAGTGGCTGGGGGACATGTAGTGGCTGGGGGGACATGTAGTGGCTGGGGGGACATGTAGTGGCTGGGGGACATGTAGTGGCTGGTGGGACATGTAGCGGCTGGGGCGACATGTAGTGGCTGGGGGACATGTAGTGGCTGGTGGGACATGTAGTGGCTGGGGGACATGTAGTGGCTGGGGGGACATGTAGTGGCTGGGGGGACATGTAGTGGCTGGGGGACATGTAGTGGCTGGGGGGACATGTAGTGGCTGGTGGGAACATGTAGTGGCTGGGGGACATGTAGTGGCTGGGGCGACATGTAGTGGCTGGTGGGACATGTAGTGGCTGGTGGGACATGTAGTGGCTGGGGGGACATGTAGTGGCTGGGGGGACATGTAGTGGCTGGTGGGACATGTAGTGGCTGGGGGGACATGTAGTGGCTGGGGGGACATGTAGTGGCTGGGGGACATGTAGTGGCTGGGGGGACATGTAGTGGCTGGTGGGACATGTAGTGGCTGGTGGGACATGTAGTGGCTGGGGGGACATGTAGTGACTGGTGGGACATGTAGTGGCTGGGGGGACATGTAGTGGCTGGGGCGATATATAGTGGCTGGGGCGACATGTAGTGGCTGGGGGGACATGTAGTGGCGTGGGCTAGATGTAGTGGCTGGGAGGACATGTAGAGGCTGGGGGGACATGTAGTGGCTGGGGGACATGTAGTGGCTGGTGGGACATGTAGTGGCTGGTGGGACATGTAGTGGCTGGGGGGACATGTAGTGGACTGGTGGGACATGTAGTGGCTGGTGGGACATGTAGTGGCTGGGAGGACATGTAGTGGATGGTGGGACATGTAGTGGCTGGGGGGACATGTAGTGGCTGGGGGTACATGTAGTGGCTGGTGGGACATGTAGTGGCTGGTGGGACATGTAGTGGCTGGTGGGACATGAAATGGCTGGGGGGACATGTAGTGACTGGTGGGACATGTAGTGGCTGGGGCGACATGTAGTGGCTGGGGCAACATGTAGTGGCTGGGGCGACATGTAGTGGCTGGGGCAACATGTAGTGGCTGGGGCGACATGTAGTGGCTGGGGCGACATGTAGTGGATGGGGCGACATGTAGTGGCTGGGGCGACATGTAGTGGCTGCAGGGGCGATATGTAGTGGCTGGTGGGACATGTAGTGGCTGGTGGGACATGTAGTGGCTGGGGGGACATGTAGTGGCTGGTGGGACATGTAGTGGCTGGGGCGATATGTAGTGGCTGGGGCAACATGTAGTGGCTGGTGGGACATGTAGTGGCTGGTGGGACATGTAGTGGCTGGGGCGACATGTAGTGGCTGGGGCAACATGTAGTGGCTGGGGGGTCATGTAGTGGCTGGGGCGACATGTAGTGGCTGGGGGGTCATGTAGTGGCTGGGACGACATGTAGTGGCTGGTGGCACATGTAGTGGCTGGGGGGACATGTAGTGGCTGGGGGTACATGTAGTGGCTGGTGGGACATGTAGTGGCTGGTGGGACATGTAGTGGCTGGTGGGACATGTAGTGGCTGGGGCAACATGTAGTGGCTGGTGGGACATGTAGTGGCTGGGGGACATGTAGTGGCTGGGGCGACATGTAGTGGCTGGGGGACATGTAGTGGCTGGGGGAGACATAGTAGTGGCTGGGGGGACATATAGTGGCTGGGGGGACATGTAGTGGCTGGGGGGACATGTAGTGGCTGGTGGGTACATGTAGTGACTGGTGGGACATGTAGTGGCTGATGGGACATGTAGTGGTTGGGGCAACATGTAGTGGCTGGGGGGACATGTAGTGGCTGGTGGGACATGTAGTGGCTGGGGGGACATGTAGTGGCTGGTGGGATCATGTAGTGACTGGTGGGACTATGTAGTGGCTGATGGGACATGTAGTGGCTGGGGGCAACATGTAGTGGCTGGGGGGACATGTAGTGGCTGGTGGGACATATAGTGGCTGGGGGGACATGTAGTGGCTGGGGGGACATGTAGTGGCTAGGGGGACATGTAGTGGCTGGTAGGTACATGTAGTGGCTGGTGGGACATGTAGTGGCTGGTGGGACATGTAGTGGCTGAGGGGACATGTAGTGGTTGGGGCAACATGTAGTGGCTGGGGGACATGTAGTGGCTGAGGGGACATGTAGTGGCTGGGGGAACATGTAGTGGCTGGGGGACATGTAGTGGCTGGGGGGACATGTAGTGGCTGGGGGGACATGTAGTGGCTGGTGGGACATGTAGTGGCTGGGGCGACATGTAGTGGCTGGTGGGACATGTAGTGGCTGGGGGGACATGTAGTGGCTGGTGGGACATGTAGTGGCTGGTGGGACATGTAGTGGCTGGGGGGACATGTAGTGGCTGGTGGGACATGTAGTGGCTTGTGGCAACATGTAGTGGCTTGGGGCAACATGTAGTGGCTGGGGGACATGTAGTGGCTGGGAGGTCATGGAGTGGCTGGGGCGACATGTAGTGGCTGGTGGGACATGTAGTGGCTGGGGGGTCATGTAGTGGCTGGTGGGACATGTAGTGGCTGGGGGGACATGTAGTGGCTGGGGGGACATGTAGTGGCTGGTGGGTCATGTAGTGGCTGGTGGGACATGTAGTGGTTGGGGCAACATGTAGTGGTTGGGGCAACATGTAGTGGCTGGGGGGACATGTAGTGGCTGGGGGGTCATGTAGTGGCTGGGGCGACATGTAGTGGCTGGTGGGACATGTAGTGGCTGGGGGGACATGTAGTGGTTGGGGCAACATGTAGTGGCTGGGGGCTCATGTAGTGGCTGGGGGGACATGTAGTGGCTGGGGGGACATGTAGTGGCTGGGGGGACATGTAGTGGCTGGTGGGACATGTAGTGGCTGGGGCGACATGTAGTGGTTGGGGCAACATGTAGTGGCTGGTGGGACATGTAGTGGCTGGGGCGACATGTAGTGGCTGGGGGGACATGTAGTGGCTGGGGGACATGTAGTGGCTGGGGGGACATGTAGTGGCTGGGGGGACATGTAGTGGCTGGTGGGTCATGTAGTGGCTGGGGGGACATGTAGTGGCTGGGGCGACATGTAGTGGCTGGTGGGACATGTAGTGGCTGGTGGGACATGTAGTGGCTGGGGGGACATGTAGTAGCTGGTGGGACATGTAGTGACTGGGGCGACATGTAGAGGCTGGTGGGACATGTAGTGGCTGGGGGGACATGTAGTGGCTGGTGGGACATGTAGTGGCTGGTGGGACATGTAGTGGCTGGTGGGACATGTAGTGGCTGGGGGGACATGTAGTGGCTGGGGGACATGTAGTGGCTGGTGGGACATGTAGTGGCTGGTGGGACATGTAGTGGCTGGGGGGACATGTAGTGGCTGGTGGGACATGTAGTGACTGGGGCGACATGTAGAGGCTGGTGGGACATGTAGTGGCTGGGGCAACATGTAGTGGCTGGGGCGACATGTAGAGGCAGGGGCGACATGTAGTGGCTGGGGGGATATGTAGTGACTGGGGCGACATGTAGAGGCTGGGTCGACATGTAGTAGCTAGGGGGACATGTAGTGGCTGGGGCGACATGTAGTGGCTGGGGCGACATGTAGAGGCTGGTGGGACATGTAGTGGCTGGGGCGACATGTAGTGGCTGGTGGGACATGTAGTGGCTGGGGCAAAATGTAGAGGCTGGTAGGACATGTAGTGGCTGGGGCGACATGTAGAGGCTGGGGCGACATGTAGTGGCTGGTGGGACATGTAGTGGCTGGGGAGACATGTAGTGGCTGGGGCGACATGTAGTGGCTGGGGGGACATGTAGTGGCTGGTAGGACATGTAGTGGCTGGTGGGACATGTAGTGACTGGGGCGACATGTAGAGGCTGGGGGGACATGTAGTGGCTGGGGGGACATGTAGTGACTGGGGGGACATGTAGTGACTGGTGAGACATGTAGTGGCTGGGGGGACATGTAGTGACTGGGGGGACATGTAGTGGCTGGTGGGGCATGTCTTGGCTGGGGGGACATGTAGTGGCTGGGGGGACATGTAGTGGCTAGGGGGACATGTAGTGGCTGGGGGGACATGTAATGGCTGGTGGGACATGTAGTGGCTGGTGGGACATGTAGTGGCTGGGGGGACATGTAGTGACTGGTGGGACATGTAGTGGCTGGGGGGACATGTAGTGGCTGGGGCGATATGTAGTGGCTGGGGCGACATGTAGCGGCTGGGGGGCATGTAGTGTCTTGGGCTAGATGTAGTGGCTGGGAGGACATGTAGAGACTGGGGGGACATGTAGTGGCTGGGAGGACATGTAGTGGCTGGTGGGACATGTAGTGGCTGGTGGGACATGTAGTGGCTGGGGGGACATGTAGTGACTGGTGGGACATGAAGTGGCTGGTGGGACATGTCTTGGCTGGGAGGACATGTAGTGGATGGTGGGACATGTAGTGGCTGGGGGGACATGTAGTGGCTGGGGGTACATGTAATGGCTGGTGGGACATGTAGTGGCTGGTGGGACATGTAGTGGCTGGTGGGACATGTAATGGCTGGGGGGACATGTAGTGGACTGGTGGGACATGTAGTGGCTGGGGCGACATGTAGTGGCTGGGGGCAACATGTAGTGGCTGGGGCAACATGTAGTGGCTGGGGCAACATGTAGTGGCTGGGGCGACATGTAGTGGCTGGGGCGACATGTAGTGGCTGGGGCGACATGTAGTGGCTGGGGCGACATGTAGTGGCTGGGGCGACATGTAGTGGCTGGGGCGACTATGTAGTGGCTGGTGGGACATGTAGTGGCTGGTGGGACATGTAGTGGCTGGGGGGACATGTAGTGGCTGGTGGGACATGTAGTGGCTGGGGCGACTATGTAGTGGCTGGGGCAACATGTAGTGGCTGGTGGGACATGTAGTGGCTGGTGGGACATGTAGTGGCTGGGGCGACATGTAGTGGCTGGGGCAACATGTAGTGGCTGGGGGGACATGTAGTGGCTGGGGGGACATGTAGTGGCTGGGGGGTCATGTAGTGGCTGGGGCGACATGTAGTGGCTGGGGGGTCATGTAGTGGCTGGGGTTACATGTAGTGGCTGGTGGGACATGTAGTGGCTGGTGGGACATGTAGTGGCTGGGGGGTCATGTAGTGGCTTGGGCGACATGTAGTGGCTGGGGCGACATGTAGGGGCTGGTGGGACATGTAGTGGCTGGGGGAACATGTAGTGGCTGGGGGGTCATGTAGTGGCTGGGGGGACATGTAGTGGCTGGGGGGTCATGTAGTGGCTGGGGCGACATGTAGTGGCTGGGGGGTCATGTAGTGGCTGGGGCGACATGTAGTGGCTGGTTGGACATGTAGTGGCAGGGGGGACCTGTAGTGGCTGGGGGGACATGTAGTGGCTGGGGTTACATGTAGTGGCTGGTGGGACATGTAGTGGCTGGTGGGACATGTAGTGGCTGGGGCAACATGTAGTGGCTGGGGGACATATAGTGGCTGGGGGGGACATATAGTGGCTGGGGGGACATGTAGTGGCTGGGGGGACATGTAGTGGCTGGGGGGACATGTAGTGGCTGGTGGGACATGTAGTGGCTGGTGGGACATGTAGTGGCTGGTGGGACATGTAGTGGTTGGGGCAACATGTAGTGGCTGGGGGGACATGTAGTGGCTGGTGGGACATGTAGTGGCTGGGGGGACATGTAGTGGCTGGTGGGACATGTAGTGGCTGGTGGGACATGTAGTGGCTGATGGGACATGTAGTGGTTGGGGCAACATGTAGTGGCTGGGGGGACATGTAGTGGCTGGGGGACATGTAGTGGCTGGGGGACATGTAGTGGCTGGGGGGACATGTAGTGGGCTGAGGGGACATGTAGTGGCTGGGGGACATGTAGTGGCTGGGGGGACATGTAGTGGCTGGGGGGACATGTAGTGGCTGGGGGACATGTAGTGGCTGGGGGGACATGTAGTGGCTGGTGGGACATGTAGTGGCTGGGGGGACATGTAGTGGCTGATGGGACATGTAGTGGTTGGGGCAACATGTAGTGGCTGGGGGGACATGTAGTGGCTGGTGGGACATGTAGTGGCTGGGGGGACATGTAGTGGCTGGGGGGACATGTAGTGGCTGGGGGGACATGTAGTGGCTGGTGGGTCATGTAGTGGCTTGGGCGACATGTAGTGGCTGGTGGGACATGTAGTGGCTGGGGGGACATGTAGTGGCTGGTGGGTCATGTAGTGGTTGGGGCAACATGTAGTGGTTGGGGCAACATGTAGTGGCTGGGGGGTCATGTAGTGGCTGGGGCGACATGTAGTGGCTGGTGGGACATGTAGTGACTGGGGGGTCATGTAGTGGCTGGGGCGACATGTAGTGGCTAGTGGGACATGTAGTGGCTGGTGGGACATGTAGTGGCTGGGGGGACATGTAGTGGCTGGGGGACATGTAGTGGCTGGTGGGACATGTAGTGACTGGGGCGACATGTAGAGGCTGGTGGGACATGTAGTGGCTGGGGCAACATGTAGTGGCTTAGGCGACATGTAGAGGCAGGGGCGACATGTAGTGGCTGGGGCGACATGTAGAGGCTGGGTCGACATGTAGTAGCTGGGGGGACATGAAGTGGCTGGGGCGACATGTAGTGGCTGGGGCGACATGTAGAGGCTGGTGGGACATGTAGTGGCTGGGGCGACATGTAGTGGCTGGGGCAACATGTAGAGGCTGGTGGGACATGTAGTGGCTTGGGGGACATGTAGTGGCTGGGGGAACATGTAGTGGCTGGTGGGACATATAGTGGCTGGGGGGACATATAGTGGCTGGGGGGACATATAGTGCCTGGGGGGACATATAGTGGCAGGGGGGACATGTAGTGGCTGGGGCGACCTGTAGTGGCTGGGGGACATATAGTGGCTGGGGGGACATATAGTGGCTGGGGGGACATATAGTGGCTGGGGGGACATGTAGTGGCTAAGGGGACATGTAGTGGCTGGTAGGTCATGTAGTGGCTGGTGGGACATGTAGTGGCTGGTGGGACATGTAGTGGCTGAGGGGACATGTAGTGGTTGGGGCAACATGTAGTGGCTGGGGGGACATGTAGTGGCTGGGGGGACATGTAGTGGCTGAGGTGACATGTAGTGGTTGGGGCAACATGTAGTGGCTGGGGGACATGTAGTGGCTGGGGGGACATGTAGTGGCTGGGGGGACATGTAGTGGCTGGTGGGTCATGTAGTGGCTTGGGCGACATGTAGTGGCTGGTGGGACATGTAGTGGCTGGGGGGGACATGTAGTGGCTGGTGGGACATGTAGTGGCTGGTGGGTCATGTAGTGGCTGGGGGGACATGTAGTGGCTGGTGGGACATGTAGTGGTTGGGGCAACATGTAGTGGTTGGGGCAACATGTAGTGGCTGAGGGGACATGTAGTGGCTGGGGGGTACATGAAGTGGCTGGGGACGACATGTAGTGGCTGGTGGGACATGTAGTGGCTGGGGGGTCATGTAGTGGCTGGAGGGACATGTAGTGGCTGGGGGGACATGTAGTGGCTGGGGGGACATGTAGTGGCTGGTGGGTCATGTAGTGGCTGGTGGGACATGTAGTGGTTGGGGCAACATGTAGTGGTTGGGGCAACATGTAGTGGCTGGGGGGACATGTAGTGGCTGGGGGGTCATGTAGTGGCTGGGGCGACATGTAGTGGCTGGTGGGACATGTAGTGGCTGGGGGGACATGTAGTGGTTGGGGCAACATGTAGTGGCTGGGGGGACATGTAGTGGCTGGGGGGACATGTAGTGGCTGGGGGGACATGTAGTGGCTGGTGGGACATGTAGTGGCTGGGGCGACATGTAGTGGTTGGGGCAACATGTAGTGGCTGGTGGGACATGTAGTGGCTGGGGCGACATGTAGTGGCTGGGGGGACATGTAGTGGCTGGGGGGACATGTAGTGGCTGGGGGGACATGTAGTGGCTGGGGGGACATGTAGTGGCTGGTGGGTACATGTAGTGGCTGGGGGGACATGTAGTGGCTGGGGGGACATGTAGTGGCTGGGGGGACATATAGTGGCTGGGGGGACATGTAGTGGCTGGGGGGACATGTAGTGGCTGGGGGGACATGTAGTGGCTGGTGGGTCATGTAGTGACTGGTGGGACATTTAGTGGCTGATGGGACATGTAGTGGTTGGGGCAACATGTAGTGGCTGGGGGGACATGTAGTGACTGGTGGGACATATAGTGGCTGGGGGGACATGTAGTGGCTGGTGGGTCATGTAGTGACTGGTGGGACATGTAGTGGCTGATGGGACATGTAGTGGTTGGGGCAACATGTAGTGGCTGGGGGGACATGTAGTGGCTGGTGGGACATATAGTGGCTGGGGGGACATGTAGTGGCTGGGGGGACATGATGGGGCTGAGGGGACATGTAGTGGTTGGGGCAACATGTAGTGGTTGGGGGGACATGTAGTGGCTGGGGGGACATATAGTGGCTGGCGGGACATGTAGTGGCTGGGGGGACATGTAGTGGCTGGTGGGTCATGTAGTGACTGGGGGGACATGTAGTGGCTGATGGGACATGTTGTGGTTGGGGCAACATGTAGTGGCTGGGGGGATATGTAGTGGCTGGTGGGACATGTAGTGGCTGGGGGACATGTAGTGGCTGGGGGGACATGTAGTGGCTGGGGGGACATGTAGTGGCTGGTGGGACATGTAGTGGCTGGGGCGACATGTAGTGGCTGGTGGGACATGTAGTGGCTGGGGGGACATGTAGTGGCTGGTGGGACATGTAGTGGCTGGGGGGACATGTAGTGGTTGGGGGCAACATGTAGTGGCTGGGGGGACATGTAGTGGCTGGGGGACATGTAGTGGCTGGTGGGACATGTAGTGGCTGGTGGGACATGTAGTGGCTGGGGCGACATGTAGTGGCTGGTGGGACATGTAGTGGCTGGTGGGACATGTAGTGGCTGGGGGGACATGTAGTGGCTGGGGGACATGTAGTGGCTGGTGGGACATGTAGTGGCTGGGGCGACATGTAGTGGCTGGGGGACATGTAGTGGCTGGGGGACATGTAGTGGCTGGGGCGACATGTAGTGGCTGGGGGACATGTAGTGGCTGGGGGACATGTAGTGGCTGGGGCGACATGTAGTAGCTGGGGGGACATGAAGTGGCTGGGGCGACATGTAGTGGCTGGGGCGACATGTAGAGGCTGGTGGGACATGTAGTGGCTGGGGCGACATGTAGTGGCTGGGGCAACATGTAGAGGCTGGTGGGACATGTAGTGGCTTGGGGGACATGTAGTGGCTGGGGGAACATGTAGTGGCTGGTGGGACATATAGTGGCTGGGGGGACATATAGTGGCTGGGGGGACATATAGTGCCTGGGGGACATATAGTGGCAGGGGGGACATGTAGTGGCTGGGGCGACATGTAGTGGCTGGGGGACATATAGTGGCTGGGGGACATATAGTGGCTGGGGGGACATATAGTGGCTGGGGGACATGTAGTGGCTAAGGGGACATGTAGTGGCTGGTAGGTCATGTAGTGGCTGGTGGGACATGTAGTGGCTGGTGGGACATGTAGTGGCTGAGGGGACATGTAGTGGTTGGGGCAACATGTAGTGGCTGGGGGGACATGTAGTGGCTGGGGGGACATGTAGTGGCTGGGGGACATGTAGTGGCTGGGGGACATGTAGTGGCTGGGGGACATGTAGTGGCTGGGGGGACATGTAGTGGCTGGGGGGACATGTAGTGGCTGGGGGGACATGTAGTGGCTGGGGCGACATGTAGTGGCTGGTGGGACATGTAGTGGCTGGGGGGACATGTAGTGGCTGGGGGGACATGTAGTGGCTGGGGGGACATGTAGTGGCTGGGGGGACATGTAGTGGCTGGTGGGACATGTAGTGGCTGGGGGACATGTAGTGGCTGGGGGACATGTAGTGGCTGGGGGACATGTAGTGGCTGGGGGGACATGTAGTGGCTGGGGGACATGTAGTGGCTGGTGGGACATGTAGTGGCTGGGGGGACATGTAGTGGCTGGGGGACATGTAGTGGCTGGGGGGACATGTAGTGGCTGGGGGGACATGTAGTGGCTGGTGGGACATGTAGTGGCTGGTGGGACATGTAGTGGCTGGGGGACATGTAGTGGCTGGGGGACATGTAGTGGCTGGGGGGACATGTAGTGGCTGGGGGGACATGTAGTGGCTGGGGCGACATGTAGTGGCTGGTGGGACATGTAGTGGCTGGGGGACATGTAGTGGCTGGGGGACATGTAGTGGCTGGGGGGACATGTAGTGGCTGGGGGGACATGTAGTGGCTGGGGGACATGTAGTGGCTGGTGGGACATGTAGTGGCTGGGGGACATGTAGTGGCTGGGGGACATGTAGTGGCTGGTGGGACATGTAGTGGCTGGGGGGACATGTAGTGGCTGGGGGACATGTAGTGGCTGGGGGGACATGTAGTGGCTGGGGGGACATGTAGTGGCTGGGGGGACATGTAGTGGCTGGTGGGACATGTAGTGGCTGGGGGGACATGTAGTGGCTGGGGGACATGTAGTGGCTGGGGGACATGTAGTGGCTGGGGGACATGTAGTGGCTGGGGGGACATGTAGTGGCTGGTGGGACATGTAGTGGCTGGGGGACATGTAGTGGCTGGTGGGACATGTAGTGGCTGGGGGGACATGTAGTGGCTGGTGGGACATGTAGTGGCTGGGGGACATGTAGTGGCTGGGGGACATGTAGTGGCTGGGGGGACATGTAGTGGCTGGGGGACATGTAGTGGCTGGTGGGACATGTAGTGGCTGGGGGGACATGTAGTGGCTGGGGGACATGTAGTGGCTGGTGGGACATGTAGTGGCTGGTGGGACATGTAGTGGCTGGGGGACATGTAGTGGCTGGGGGACATGTAGTGGCTGGTGGGACATGTAGTGGCTGGTGGGACATGTAGTGGCTGGGGGGACATGTAGTGGCTGGTGGGACATGTAGTGGCTGGGGGACATGTAGTGGCTGGTGGGACATGTAGTGGCTGGGGGACATGTAGTGGCTGGGGCGACATGTAGTGGCTGGGGGACATGTAGTGGCTGGGGGACATGTAGTGGCTGGGGGGACATGTAGTGGCTGGGGCGACATGTAGTGGCTGGGGGACATGTAGTGGCTGGGGGACATGTAGTGGCTGGGGGACATGTAGTGGCTGGGGGACATGTAGTGGCTGGGGCGACATGTAGTGGCTGGGGGACATGTAGTGGCTGGTGGGACATGTAGTGGCTGGGGGACATGTAGTGGCTGGGGGACATGTAGTGGCTGGTGGGACATGTAGTGGCTGGGGGGACATGTAGTGGCTGGGGGACATGTAGTGGCTGGGGGGACATGTAGTGGCTGGGGGGACATGTAGTGGCTGGGGCGACATGTAGTGGCTGGGGGACATGTAGTGGCTGGGGGGACATGTAGTGGCTGGGGGACATGTAGTGGCTGGGGGGACATGTAGTGGCTGGGGGGACATGTAGTGGCTGGTGGGACATGTAGTGGCTGGGGGACATGTAGTGGCTGGTGGGACATGTAGTGGCTGGGGGACATGTAGTGGCTGGGGGACATGTAGTGGCTGGGGGACATGTAGTGGCTGGGGGGACATGTAGTGGCTGGGGGACATGTAGTGGCTGGTGGGACATGTAGTGGCTGGGGCGACATGTAGTGGCTGGGGCGACATGTAGTGGCTGGGGGGACATGTAGTGGCTGGGGCGACATGTAGTGGCTGGGGGACATGTAGTGGCTGGGGGGACATGTAGTGGCTGGGGCGACATGTAGTGGCTGGGGGACATGTAGTGGCTGGGGGACATGTAGTGGCTGGGGCGACATGTAGTGGCTGGGGCGACATGTAGTGGCTGGGGGGACATGTAGTGGCTGGGGGGACATGTAGTGGCTGGGGCGACATGTAGTGGCTGGGGGACATGTAGTGGCTGGGGGACATGTAGTGGCTGGGGGGACATGTAGTGGCTGGTGGGACATGTAGTGGCTGGGGCGACATGTAGTGGCTGGTGGGACATGTAGTGGCTGGGGGGACATGTAGTGGCTGGTGGGACATGTAGTGGCTGGTGGGACATGTAGTGGCTGGGGGGACATGTAGTGGCTGGTGGGACATGTAGTGGCTGGGGGACATGTAGTGGCTGGGGGACATGTAGTGGCTGGGGGACATGTAGTGGCTGGGGGACATGTAGTGGCTGGGGCGACATGTAGTGGCTGGTGGGACATGTAGTGGCTGGGGGACATGTAGTGGCTGGGGGACATGTAGTGGCTGGGGGACATGTAGTGGCTGGGGGACATGTAGTGGCTGGTGGGACATGTAGTGGCTGGTGGGACATGTAGTGGCTGGGGGACATGTAGTGGCTGGGGGACATGTAGTGGCTGGGGGACATGTAGTGGCTGGGGGGACATGTAGTGGCTGGGGGACATGTAGTGGCTGGTGGGACATGTAGTGGCTGGGGGACATGTAGTGGCTGGGGGAACATGTAGTGGCTGGGGGGACATGTAGTGGCTGGGGGACATGTAGTGGCTGGGGGGACATGTAGTGGCTGGTGGGACATGTAGTGGCTGGGGGACATGTAGTGGCTGGGGGACATGTAGTGGCTGGGGGACATGTAGTGGCTGGGGGACATGTAGTGGCTGGGGGACATGTAGTGGCTGGGGGGACATGTAGTGGCTGGGGGACATGTAGTGGCTGGTGGGACATGTAGTGGCTGGGGGAACATGTAGTGGCTGGGGGACATGTAGTGGCTGGGGGACATGTAGTGGCTGGGGGGACATGTAGTGGCTGGGGGGACATGTAGTGGCTGGGGCGACATGTAGTGGCTGGTGGGACATGTAGTGGCTGGGGGACATGTAGTGGCTGGGGGACATGTAGTGGCTGGTGGGACATGTAGTGGCTGGGGGGACATGTAGTGGCTGGGGGGACATGTAGTGGCTGGGGGGACATGTAGTGGCTGGGGGGACATGTAGTGGCTGGGGGACATGTAGTGGCTGGGGGGACATGTAGTGGCTGGGGGGACATGTAGTGGCTGGGGGACATGTAGTGGCTGGGGGACATGTAGTGGCTGGGGGACATGTAGTGGCTGGTGGGACATGTAGTGGCTGGGGGACATGTAGTGGCTGGTGGGACATGTAGTGGCTGGGGGACATGTAGTGGCTGGGGCGACATGTAGTGGCTGGGGGACATGTAGTGGCTGGGGGGACATGTAGTGGCTGGGGTGACATGTAGTGGCTGGGGGGACATGTAGTGGCTGGGGGGACATGTAGTGGCTGGGGGGACATGTAGTGGCTGGGGGGACATGTAGTGGCTGGTGGGACATGTAGTGGCTGGGGCGACATGTAGTGGCTGGTGGGACATGTAGTGGCTGGGGGGGACATGTAGTGGCTGGTGGGACATGTAGTGGCTGGTGGGACATGTAGTGGCTGGGGGGACATGTAGTGGCTGGTGGGACATGTAGTGGTTGGGGCAACATGTAGTGGCTTGGGGCACATGTAGTGGCTGGGGGGACATGTAGTGGCTGGGGGGTCATGTAGTGGCTGGGGCGACATGTAGTGGCTGGTGGGACATGTAGTGGCTGGGGGGACATGTAGTGGCTGGAGGGACATGTAGTGGCTGGGGGGACATGTAGTGGCTGGGGGGACATGTAGTGGCTGGTGGGACATGTAGTGGCTGGTGGGACATGTAGTGGCTGGGGGACATGTAGTGGCTGGGGGACATGTAGTGGCTGGGGGGACATGTAGTGGCTGGGGGACATGTAGTGGCTGGGGGACATGTAGTGGCTGGTGGGACATGTAGTGGCTGGGGGGACATGTAGTGGCTGGGGGACATGTAGTGGCTGGGGGGACATGTAGTGGCTGGGGGGACATGTAGTGGCTGGGGGGACATGTAGTGGCTGGTGGGACATGTAGTGGCTGGGGGGACATGTAGTGGCTGGGGGACATGTAGTGGCTGGTGGGACATGTAGTGGCTGGGGGGACATGTAGTGGCTGGGGGGACATGTAGTGGCTGGGGGGACATGTAGTGGCTGGGGGGACATGTAGTGGCTGGGGGGACATGTAGTGGCTGGTGGGACATGTAGTGGCTGGGGGACATGTAGTGGCTGGGGCGACATGTAGTGGCTGGTGGGACATGTAGTGGCTGGTGGGACATGTAGTGGCTGGGGGACATGTAGTGGCTGGTGGGACATGTAGTGGCTGGGGCGACATGTAGTGGCTGGTGGGACATGTAGTGGCTGGGGGGACATGTAGTGGCTGGTGGGACATGTAGTGGCTGGTGGGACATGTAGTGGCTGGTGGGACATGTAGTGGCTGGGGGGACATGTAGTGGCTGGGGGACATGTAGTGGCTGGTGGGACATGTAGTGGCTGGTGGGACATGTAGTGGCTGGGGGGACATGTAGTGGCTGGGGGACATGTAGTGGCTGGGGGACATGTAGTGGCTGGTGGGACATGTAGTGGCTGGGGGACATGTAGTGGCTGGGGCGACATGTAGTGGCTGGTGGGACATGTAGTGGCTGGGGGACATGTAGTGGCTGGGGGACATGTAGTGGCTGGGGGGACATGTAGTGGCTGGTGGGACATGTAGTGGCTGGTGGGACATGTAGTGGCTGGGGGACATGTAGTGGCTGGGGGGACATGTAGTGGCTGGGGGGACATGTAGTGGCTGGGGGGACATGTAGTGGCTGGGGCGACATGTAGTGGCTGGGGGACATGTAGTGGCTGGGGGGACATGTAGTGGCTGGGGGACATGTAGTGGCTGGGGGGACATGTAGTGGCTGGGGGGACATGTAGTGGCTGGTGGGACATGTAGTGGCTGGGGGGACATGTAGTGGCTGGGGGACATGTAGTGGCTGGGGGACATGTAGTGGCTGGGGGACATGTAGTGGCTGGGGGACATGTAGTGGCTGGGGGACATGTAGTGGCTGGGGGGACATGTAGTGGCTGGGGGGACATGTAGTGGCTGGGGGGACATGTAGTGGCTGGGGGGACATGTAGTGGCTGGGGGGACATGTAGTGGCTGGGGGGACATGTAGTGGCTGGGGGACATGTAGTGGCTGGGGGACATGTAGTGGCTGGGGGACATGTAGTGGCTGGGGGACATGTAGTGGCTGGGGGACATGTAGTGGCTGGTGGGACATGTAGTGGCTGGGGGGACATGTAGTGGCTGGTGGGACATGTAGTGGCTGGGGGGACATGTAGTGGCTGGGGGACATGTAGTGGCTGGGGGGACATGTAGTGGCTGGGGGGACATGTAGTGGCTGGGGGGACATGTAGTGGCTGGTGGGACATGTAGTGGCTGGGGGGACATGTAGTGGCTGGGGGACATGTAGTGGCTGGTGGGACATGTAGTGGCTGGTGGGACATGTAGTGGCTGGGGGGACATGTAGTGGCTGGGGGGACATGTAGTGGCTGGGGGGACATGTAGTGGCTGGGGGACATGTAGTGGCTGGGGGACATGTAGTGGCTGGGGGGACATGTAGTGGCTGGGGGGACATGTAGTGGCTGGTGGGACATGTAGTGGCTGGGGGACATGTAGTGGCTGGGGGGACATGTAGTGGCTGGGGGACATGTAGTGGCTGGGGGGACATGTAGTGGCTGGTGGGACATGTAGTGGCTGGTGGGACATGTAGTGGCTGGGGGGACATGTAGTGGCTGGTGGGACATGTAGTGGCTGGGGGGACATGTAGTGGCTGGGGGACATGTAGTGGCTGGGGGACATGTAGTGGCTGGGGGACATGTAGTGGCTGGGGGACATGTAGTGGCTGGGGGACATGTAGTGGCTGGGGGACATGTAGTGGCTGGGGGGACATGTAGTGGCTGGGGGGACATGTAGTGGCTGGTGGGACATGTAGTGGCTGGGGGACATGTAGTGGCTGGGGGGACATGTAGTGGCTGGGGGACATGTAGTGGCTGGGGGACATGTAGTGGCTGGGGGGACATGTAGTGGCTGGGGGACATGTAGTGGCTGGGGGACATGTAGTGGCTGGGGGGACATGTAGTGGCTGGTGGGACATGTAGTGGCTGGTGGGACATGTAGTGGCTGGGGGGACATGTAGTGGCTGGGGGGACATGTAGTGGCTGGGGGGACATGTAGTGGCTGGGGGACATGTAGTGGCTGGGGGACATGTAGTGGCTGGGGGACATGTAGTGGCTGGGGGACATGTAGTGGCTGGGGGACATGTAGTGGCTGGGGGACATGTAGTGGCTGGGGGGACATGTAGTGGCTGGTGGGACATGTAGTGGCTGGTGGGACATGTAGTGGCTGGGGGGACATGTAGTGGCTGGGGGACATGTAGTGGCTGGGGGACATGTAGTGGCTGGGGGACATGTAGTGGCTGGGGGGACATGTAGTGGCTGGGGGACATGTAGTGGCTGGGGGACATGTAGTGGCTGGGGGGACATGTAGTGGCTGGGGGGACATGTAGTGGCTGGGGGGACATGTAGTGGCTGGGGGGACATGTAGTGGCTGGGGGGACATGTAGTGGCTGGGGGACATGTAGTGGCTGGGGGACATGTAGTGGCTGGGGGGACATGTAGTGGCTGGGGGACATGTAGTGGCTGGGGGGACATGTAGTGGCTGGTGGGACATGTAGTGGCTGGGGGACATGTAGTGGCTGGGGGGACATGTAGTGGCTGGGGGACATGTAGTGGCTGGGGGGACATGTAGTGGCTGGGGCGACATGTAGTGGCTGGGGGACATGTAGTGGCTGGGGGGACATGTAGTGGCTGGGGGGACATGTAGTGGCTGGGGGGACATGTAGTGGCTGGGGGGACATGTAGTGGCTGGTGGGACATGTAGTGGCTGGTGGGACATGTAGTGGCTGGTGGGACATGTAGTGGCTGGGGGACATGTAGTGGCTGGGGGACATGTAGTGGCTGGTGGGACATGTAGTGGCTGGGGGGACATGTAGTGGCTGGGGGACATGTAGTGGCTGGGGGAC
This sequence comes from Procambarus clarkii, assembly GCF_040958095.1. Lineage (NCBI taxonomy): Eukaryota > Metazoa > Arthropoda > Malacostraca > Decapoda > Cambaridae > Procambarus > Procambarus clarkii. The sequence goes on along the minus strand of NW_027189431.1, from coordinate 174,559 downwards.
ATGTAGTGGCTGGTGGGACATGTAGTGGCTGGGGGACATGTAGTGGCTGGGGGACATGTAGTGGCTGGGGGGACATGTAGTGGCTGGGGGACATGTAGTGGCTGGGGGACATGTAGTGGCTGGTGGGACATGTAGTGGCTGGTGGGACATGTAGTGGCTGGTGGGACATGTAGTGGCTGGGGGGACATGTAGTGGCTGGTGGGACATGTAGTGGCTGGGGGACATGTAGTGGCTGGGGGACATGTAGTGGCTGGGGGACATGTAGTGGCTGGGGGACATGTAGTGGCTGGGGGGACATGTAGTGGCTGGGGGGACATGTAGTGGCTGGGGGACATGTAGTGGCTGGGGGGACATGTAGTGGCTGGGGGACATGTAGTGGCTGGGGGGACATGTAGTGGCTGGGGGACATGTAGTGGCTGGGGGACATGTAGTGGCTGGGGGGACATGTAGTGGCTGGGGGGACATGTAGTGGCTGGTGGGACATGTAGTGGCTGGTGGGACATGTAGTGGCTGGGGGGACATGTAGTGGCTGGTGGGACATGTAGTGGCTGGGGGACATGTAGTGGCTGGGGGACATGTAGTGGCTGGTGGGACATGTAGTGGCTGGGGGACATGTAGTGGCTGGGGGACATGTAGTGGCTGGGGGGACATGTAGTGGCTGGGGGGACATGTAGTGGCTGGGGGGACATGTAGTGGCTGGGGCGACATGTAGTGGCTGGGGGACATGTAGTGGCTGGGGGACATGTAGTGGCTGGTGGACATGTAGTGGCTGGGGGGACATGTAGTGGCTGGGGGACATGTAGTGGCTGGTGGGACATGTAGTGGCTGGTGGGACATGTAGTGGCTGGGGGACATGTAGTGGCTGGTGGGACATGTAGTGGCTGGGGGAACATGTAGTGGCTGGGGGGACATGTAGTGGCTGGGGTGACATGTAGTGGCTGGGGGACATGTAGTGGCTGGGGGGACATGTAGTGGCTGGGGGACATGTAGTGGCTGGGGGGACATGTAGTGGCTGGGGGGACATGTAGTGGCTGGTGGGACATGTAGTGGCTGGTGGGACATGTAGTGGCTGGTGGGACATGTAGTGGCTGGGGGACATGTAGTGGCTGGGGGGACATGTAGTGGCTGGGGGGACATGTAGTGGCTGGGGGACATGTAGTGGCTGGTGGGACATGTAGTGGCTGGTGGGACATGTAGTGGCTGGTGGGACATGTAGTGGCTGGGGGGACATGTAGTGGCTGGGGGACATGTAGTGGCTGGGGGGACATGTAGTGGCTGGGGGGACATGTAGTGGCTGGGGGGACATGTAGTGGCTGGGGGACATGTAGTGGCTGGGGGACATGTAGTGGCTGGGGGACATGTAGTGGCTGGGGGGACATGTAGTGGCTGGGGGACATGTAGTGGCTGGGGGGACATGTAGTGGCTGGGGGGACATGTAGTGGCTGGGGGACATGTAGTGGCTGGTGGGACATGTAGTGGCTGGGGGACATGTAGTGGCTGGGGGGACATGTAGTGGCTGGTGGGACATGTAGTGGCTGGTGGGACATGTAGTGGCTGGGGGGACATGTAGTGGCTGGGGGACATGTAGTGGCTGGTGGGACATGTAGTGGCTGGTGGGACATGTAGTGGCTGGGGCGACATGTAGTGGCTGGGGGACATGTAGTGGCTGGGGGGACATGTAGTGGCTGGGGGGACATGTAGTGGCTGGGGGGACATGTAGTGGCTGGGGCGACATGTAGTGGCTGGGGGGACATGTAGTGGCTGGGGGGACATGTAGTGGCTGGTGGGACATGTAGTGGCTGGTGGGACATGTAGTGGCTGGGGGGACATGTAGTGGCTGGGGGACATGTAGTGGCTGGGGGACATGTAGTGGCTGGTGGGACATGTAGTGGCTGGGGGACATGTAGTGGCTGGGGGGACATGTAGTGGCTGGGGGACATGTAGTGGCTGGGGGGACATGTAGTGGCTGGGGGGACATGTAGTGGCTGGGGGGACATGTAGTGGCTGGGGGGACATGTAGTGGCTGGTGGGACATGTAGTGGCTGGGGGGACATGTAGTGGCTGGGGGGACATGTAGTGGCTGGGGGACATGTAGTGGCTGGTGGGACATGTAGTGGCTGGTGGGACATGTAGTGGCTGGGGGACATGTAGTGGCTGGGGGACATGTAGTGGCTGGGGGGACATGTAGTGGCTGGGGGGACATGTAGTGGCTGGGGGGACATGTAGTGGCTGGGGGACATGTAGTGGCTGGTGGGACATGTAGTGGCTGGTGGGACATGTAGTGGCTGGTGGGACATGTAGTGGCTGGGGGACATGTAGTGGCTGGGGGGACATGTAGTGGCTGGTGGGACATGTAGTGGCTGGGGGGACATGTAGTGGCTGGTGGGACATGTAGTGGCTGGTGGGACATGTAGTGGCTGGGGGACATGTAGTGGCTGGGGGGACATGTAGTGGCTGGGGGGACATGTAGTGGCTGGTGGGACATGTAGTGGCTGGGGGGACATGTAGTGGCTGGGGGGACATGTAGTGGCTGGGGGACATGTAGTGGCTGGGGGAACATGTAGTGGCTGGGGGGACATGTAGTGGCTGGGGGGACATGTAGTGGCTGGGGGACATGTAGTGGCTGGGGGGACATGTAGTGGCTGGTGGGACATGTAGTGGCTGGGGGGACATGTAGTGGCTGGTGGGACATGTAGTGGCTGGGGGCACATGTAGTGGCTGGGGGGACATGTAGTGGCTGGTGGGACATGTAGTGGCTGGGGGGACATGTAGTGGCTGGGGGGACATGTAGTGGCTGGGGGGACATGTAGTGGCTGGTGGGACATGTAGTGGCTGGGGGACATGTAGTGGCTGGGGGGACATGTAGTGGCTGGGGGACATGTAGTGGCTGGTGGGACATGTAGTGGCTGGGGGACATGTAGTGGCTGGGGGGACATGTAGTGGCTGGGGGGACATGTAGTGGCTGGGGGGACATGTAGTGGCTGGTGGGACATGTAGTGGCTGGGGGGACATGTAGTGGCTGGGGGACATGTAGTGGCTGGTGGGACATGTAGTGGCTGGTGGGACATGTAGTGGCTGGGGGGACATGTAGTGGCTGGGGGACATGTAGTGGCTGGTGGGACATGTAGTGGCTGGTGGGACATGTAGTGGCTGGGGGGACATGTAGTGGCTGGTGGGACATGTAGTGGCTGGGGGACATGTAGTGGCTGGTGGGACATGTAGTGGCTGGGGCAACATGTAGTGGCTGGGGCGACATGTAGAGGCAGGGGCGACATGTAGTGGCTGGGGCGACATATAGTGACTGGGGCGACATGTAGAGGCTGGGTCGACATGTAGTAGCTGGGGGGACATGAAGTGGCTGGGGCGACATGTAGTGGCTGGGGCGACATGTAGAGGCTGGTGGGACATGTAGTGGCTGGGGCGACATGTAGTGGCTGGGGCAACATGTAGAGGCTGGTGGGACATGTAGTGGCTTGGGGGACATGTAGTGGCTGGGGGAACATGTAGTGGCTGGTGGGACATATAGTGGCTGGGGGGACATATAGTGGCTGGGGGGACATATAGTGCCTGGGGGGACATATAGTGGCAGGGGGGACATGTAGTGGCTGGGGCGACATGTAGTGGCTGGGGGACATATAGTGGCTGGGGGGACATATAGTGGCTGGGGGGACATATAGTGGCTGGGGGGACATGTAGTGGCTAAGGGGACATGTAGTGGCTGGTAGGTCATGTAGTGGCTGGTGGGACATGTAGTGGCTGGTGGGACATGTAGTGGCTGAGGGGACATGTAGTGGTTGGGGCAACATGTAGTGGCTGGGGGGACATGTAGTGGCTGGGGGGACATGTAGTGGCTGAGGTGACATGTAGTGGTTGGGGCAACATGTAGTGGCTGGGGGACATGTAGTGGCTGGGGGGACATGTAGTGGCTGGGGGGGACATGTAGTGGCTGGTGGGTCATGTAGTGGCTTGGGCGACATGTAGTGGCTGGTGGGACATGTAGTGGCTGGGGGGGACATGTAGTGGCTGGTGGGACATGTAGTGGCTGGTGGGTCATGTAGTGGCTGGGGGGACATGTAGTGGCTGGTGGGACATGTAGTGGTTGGGGCAACATGTAGTGGTTGGGGCAACATGTAGTGGCTGAGGGGACATGTAGTGGCTGGGGGGTCATGAAGTGGCTGGGGCGACATGTAGTGGCTGGTGGGACATGTAGTGGCTGGGGGGTCATGTAGTGGCTGGAGGGACATGTAGTGGCTGGGGGGACATGTAGTGGCTGGGGGACATGTAGTGGCTGGTGGGTACATGTAGTGGCTGGTGGGACATGTAGTGGTTGGGGCAACATGTAGTGGTTGGGGCAACATGTAGTGGCTGGGGGGACATGTAGTGGCTGGGGGGACATGTAGTGGCTGGGGCGACATGTAGTGGCTGGTGGGACATGTAGTGGCTGGGGGGACATGTAGTGGCTTGGGGGAACATGTAGTGGCTGGGGGGACATGTAGTGGCTGGGGGGACATGTAGTGGCTGGGGGGACATGTAGTGGCTGGTGGGACATGTAGTGGCTGGGGCGACATGTAGTGGTTGGGGCAACATGTAGTGGCTGGTGGGACATGTAGTGGCTGGGGCGACATGTAGTGGCTGGGGGGACATGTAGTGGCTGGGGGGACATGTAGTGGCTGGGGGGACATGTAGTGGCTGGGGGGACATGTAGTGGCTGGTGGGTACATGTAGTGGCTGGGGGGACATGTAGTGGCTGGGGCGACATGTAGTGGCTGGTGGGACATGTAGTGGCTGGTGGGACATGTAGTGGCTGGGGGGACATGTAGTGGCTGGTGGGACATGTAGTGGCTGGGGCGACATGTAGTGGCTGGTGGGACATGTAGTGGCTGGGGGGACATGTAGTGGCTGGTGGGACATGTAGTGGCTGGTGGGACATGTAGTGGCTGGTGGGACATGTAGTGGCTGGGGGGACATGTAGTGGCTGGGGGACATGTAGTGGCTGGTGGGACATGTAGTGGCTGGTGGGACATGTAGTGGCTGGGGGGACATGTAGTGGCTGGTGGGACATGTAGTGGCTGGGGCGACATGTAGTGGCTGGGGGACATGTAGTGGCTGGGGGACATGTAGTGGCTGGGGCGACATGTAGTGGCTGGGGCGACATGTAGTGGCTGGGGCGACATGTAGTGGCTGGGGGGACATGTAGTGGCTGGGGCGACATGTAGTGGCTGGGGCGACATGTAGTGGCTGGTGGGACATGTAGTGGCTGGGGCGACATGTAGTGGCTGGGGGACATGTAGTGGCTGGGGGACATGTAGTGGCTGGTGGGACATGTAGTGGCTGGGGCGACATGTAGTGGCTGGGGCGACATGTAGTGGCTGGTGGGACATGTAGTGGCTGGGGGACATGTAGTGGCTGGGGCGACATGTAGTGGCTGGGGGGACATGTAGTGGCTGGTGGGACATGTAGTGGCTGGTGGGACATGTAGTGGCTGGGGGACATGTAGTGGCTGGTGGGACATGTAGTGGCTGGTGGGACATGTAGTGGCTGGTGGGACATGTAGTGGCTGGGGCGACATGTAGTGGCTGGGGGACATGTAGTGGCTGGGGGGACATGTAGTGGCTGGGGCGACATGTAGTGGCTGGGGGGACATGTAGTGGCTGGGGCGACATGTAGTGGCTGGTGGGACATGTAGTGGCTGGGGGGACATGTAGTGGCTGGGGGGACATGTAGTGGCTGGGGGGACATGTAGTGGCTGGGGGGACATGTAGTGGCTGGGGCGACATGTAGTGGCTGGTGGGACATGTAGTGGCTGGGGGGACATGTAGTGGCTGGGGGGACATGTAGTGGCTGGGGGGACATGTAGTGGCTGGGGGGACATGTAGTGGCTGGGGGGACATGTAGTGGCTGGGGGACATGTAGTGGCTGGGGGGACATGTAGTGGCTGGGGGGACATGTAGTGGCTGGGGGACATGTAGTGGCTGGGGGGACATGTAGTGGCTGGTGGGACATGTAGTGGCTGGTGGGACATGTAGTGGCTGGGGGGACATGTAGTGGCTGGTGGGACATGTAGTGGCTGGGGGGACATGTAGTGGCTGGTGGGACATGTAGTGGCTGGGGGGACATGTAGTGGCTGGGGGGACATGTAGTGACTGGTGGGACATGTAGTGGCTGGGGGGACATGTAGTGGCTGGGGGGACATGTAGTGGCTGGGGGGACATGTAGTGGCTGGGGGGACATGTAGTGGCTGGTGGGACATGTAGTGGCTGGTGGGACATGTAGTGGCTGGGGGGACATGTAGTGGCTGGGGGGACATGTAGTGGCTGGTGGGACATGTAGTGGCTGGGGGGACATGTAGTGGCTGGGGGACATGTAGTGACTGGGGGGACATGTAGTGACTGGTGAGACATGTAGTGGCTGGGGGGACATGTAGTGACTGGGGGGACATGTAGTGGCTGGTGGGACATGTATTGGCTGGGGGACATGTAGTGGCTGGGGGGACATGTAGTGGCTAGGGGGACATGTAGTGGCTGGGGGGACATGTAATGGCTGGTGGGACATGTAGTGGCTGGTGGGACATGTAGTGGCTGGGGGGACATGTAGTGACTGGTGGGACATGTAGTGGCTGGGGGGACATGTAGTGGCTGGGGCGATATGTAGTGGCTGGGGCGACATGTAGCGGCTGGGGGGGCATGTAGTGTCTGGGGCTAGATGTAGTGGCTGGGAGGACATGTAGAGGACTGGGGGGACATGTAGTGGCTGGGGGACATGTAGTGGCTGGTGGGACATGTAGTGGCTGGTGGGACATGTAGTGGCTGGGGGGACATGTAGTGGCTGGTGGGACATGTAGTGGCTGGTGGGACATGTAGTGGCTGGGAGGACATGTAGTGGCTGGTGGGACATGTAGTGGCTGGGGGGACATGTAGTGGCTGGGGGGACATGTAGTGGCTGGTGGGACATGTAGTGGCTGGTGGGACATGTAGTGGCTGGTGGGACATGTAGTGGCTGGGGGGACATGTAGTGGCTGGTGGGACATGTAGTGGCTGGGGCGACATGTAGTGGCTGGGGCAACATGTAGTGGCTGGGGCGACATGTAGTGGCTGGGGGGACATGTAGTGGCTGGGGCGACATGTAGTGGCTGGGGCGACATGTAGTGGCTGGGGCGACATGTAGTGGCTGGGGGACATGTAGTGGCTGGGGCGACATGTAGTGGCTGGTGGGACATGTAGTGGCTGGTGGGACATGTAGTGGCTGGGGGGACATGTAGTGGCTGGTGGGACATGTAGTGGCTGGGGCGACATGTAGTGGCTGGGGGAACATGTAGTGGCTGGTGGGACATGTAGTGGCTGGTGGGACATGTAGTGGCTGGGGCGACATGTAGTGGCTGGGGGAACATGTAGTGGCTGGGGGGACATGTAGTGGCTGGGGGGACATGTAGTGGCTGGGGGGACATGTAGTGGCTGGGGCGACATGTAGTGGCTGGGGGGTACATGTAGTGGCTGGGGCGACATGTAGTGGCTGGTGGACATGTAGTGGCTGGGGGGACATGTAGTGGCTGGGGTGACATGTAGTGGCTGGTGGGACATGTAGTGGCTGGTGGGACATGTAGTGGCTGGGGCACATGTAGTGGCTGGTGGGACATGTAGTGGCTGGGGGACATGTAGTGGCTGGGGGGACATGTAGTGGCTGGGGCGACATGTAGTGGCTGGGGGACATGTAGTGGCTGGGGGGACATGTAGTGGCTGGGGGGACATGTAGTGGCTGGGGGGACATGTAGTGGCTGGGGGACATGTAGTGGCTGGTGGGTCATGTAGTGACTGGTGGGACATGTAGTGGCTGATGGGACATGTAGTGGTTGGGGCAACATGTAGTAGCTGGGGGGACATGTAGTGGCTGGTGGGACATATAGTGGCTGGTGGGACATGTAGTGGCTGGTGGGTCATGTAGTGACTGGTGGGACATGTAGTGGCTGATGGGACATGTAGTGGTTGGGGCAACATGTAGTGGCTGGGGGGACATGTAGTGGCTGGTGGGACATATAGTGGCTGGGGGGACATGTAGTGGCTGGGGGGATATGTAGTGGCTAAGGGGACATGTAGTGGCTGGTAGGTCATGTAGTGGCTGGTGGGACATGTAGTGGCTGGTGGGACATGTAGTGGCTGAGGGGACATGTAGTGGTTGGGGCAACATGTAGTGGCTGGGGGGACATGTAGTGGCTGGGGGGACATGTAGTGGCTGGGGGGACATGTAGTGGCTGGTGGGCACATGTAGTGGCTGGGGCGACATGTAGTGGCTGGTGGGACATGTAGTGGCTGGGGGGACATGTAGTGGCTGGTGGGACATGTAGTGGCTGGGGGGACATGTAGTGGCTGGTGGGACATGTAGTGGCTGGTGGGACATGTAGTGGCTGGGGGACATGTAGTGGCTGGTGGGACATGTAGTGGCTGGGGGGACATGTAGTGGCTGGGGGCAACATGTAGTGGCTGAGGGGACATGTAGTGGCTGGGGGGACATGTAGTGGCTGGGGCGACATGTAGTGGCTGGTGGGACATGTAGTGGCTGGGGGGTACATGTAGTGGCTGGTGGGACATGTAGTGGCTGGGGGGACATGTAGTGGCTGGGGGGACATGTAGTGGCTGGTGGGACATGTAGTGGCTGGTGGGACATGTAGTGGCTGGGGGGACATGTAGTGGCTGGGGGCAACATGTAGTGGCTGGGGGGACATGTAGTGGCTGGGGGGTACATGTAGTGGCTGGGGCGACATGTAGTGGCTGGTGGGACATGTAGTGGCTGGGGGGACATGTAGTGGCTGGTGGGACATGTAGTGGCTGGTGGGACATGTAGTGGCTGGGGGGACATGTAGTGACTGGTGGGACATGAAGTGGCTGGTGGGACATGTCTTGGCTGGGAGGACATGTAGTGGATGGTGGGACATGTAGTGGCTGGGGGGACATGTAGTGGCTGGGGGTACATGTAATGGCTGGTGGGACATGTAGTGGCTGGTGGGACATGTAGTGGCTGGTGTGACATGAAATGGCTGGGGGGACATGTAGTGACTGGTGGGACATGTAGTGGCTGGGGCGACATGTAGTGGCTGGGGCAACATGTAGTGGCTGGGGCAACATGTAGTGGCTGGGGCAACATGTAGTGGCTGGGGCGACATGTAGTGGCTGGGGCGACATGTAGTGGCTGGGGCGACATGTAGTGGCTGGGGCGACATGTAGTGGCTGGGGCGATATGTAGTGGCTGGTGGGACATGTAGTGGCTGGTGGGACATGTAGTGGCTGGGGGGACATGTAGTGGCTGGTGGGACATGTAGTGGCTGGGGCGATATGTAGTGGCTGGGGCAACATGTAGTAGATGGTGGGACATGTAGTGGCTGGTGGGACATGTAGTGGCTGGGGCGACATGTAGTGGCTGGGGCAACATGTAGTGGCTGGGGGGTCATGTAGTGGCTGGGGGGACATGTAGTGGCTGGGGGGTCATGTAGTGGCTGGGGCGACATGTAGTGGCTGGGGGGTCATGTAGTGGCTGGGGCGACATGTAGTGGCTGGTGGCACATGTAGTGGCTGGGGGGACATGTAGTGGCTGGGGTTACATGTAGTGGCTGGTGGGACATGTAGTGGCTGGTGGGACATGTAGTGGCTGGGGCAACATGTAGTGGCTGGTGGGACATGTAGTGGCTTGGGGGACATGTAGTGGCTGGGGGGACATGTAGTGGCTGGGGCGACATGTAGTGGCTGGGGGACATATAGTGGCTGGGGGGGACATAGAGTGGCTGGGGGGACATATAGTGGCTGGGGGGACATGTAGTGGCTGGGGGGACATGTAGTGGCTGGTGGGTCATGTAGTGACTGGTGGGACATGTAGTGGCTGATGGGACATGTAGTGGTTGGGGCAACATGTAGTGGCTGGGGGGACATGTAGTGGCTGGTGGGACATATAGTGGCTGGTGGGACATGTAGTGGCTGGTGGGTCATGTAGTGACTGGTGGGACATGTAGTGGCTGATGGGACATGTAGTGGTTGGGGCAACATGTAGTGGCTGGGGGGACATGTAGTGGCTGGTGGGACATATAGTGGCTGGGGGGACATGTAGTGGCTGGGGGGACATGTAGTGGCTAAGGGGACATGTAGTGGCTGGTAGGTCATGTAGTGGCTGGTGGGACATGTAGTGGCTGGTGGGACATGTAGTGGCTGAGGGGACATGTAGTGGTTGGGGCAACATGTAGTGGCTGTGGGGACATGTAGTGGCTGGGGGGACATGTAGTGGCTGAGGTGACATGTAGTGGTTGGGGCAACATGTAGTGGCTGGGGGGACATGTAGTGGGTGGGGGGACATGTAGTGGCTGGGGGGACATGTAGTGGCTGGTGGGTCATGTAGTGGCTTGGGCGACATGTAGTGGCTGGTGGGACATGTAGTGGCTGGGGGGGACATGTAGTGGCTGGTGGGACATGTAGTGGCTGGTGGGTCATGTATTGGCTGGGGGGATATGTAGTGGCTGGTGGGACATGTAGTGGTTGGGGCAACATGTAGTGGTTGGGGCAACATGTAGTGGCTGAGGGGACATGTAGTGGCTGGGGGGTCATGAAGTGGCTGGGGCGACATGTAGTGGCTGGTGGGACATGTAGTGGCTGGGGGGTCATGTAGTGGCTGGGGGGACATGTAGTGGCTGGGGGGACATGTAGTGGCTGGGGGGACATGTAGTGGCTGGTGGGTCATGTAGTGGCTGGTGGGACATGTAGTGGTTGGGGCAACATGTAGTGGTTGGGGCAACATGTAGTGGCTGGGGGGACATGTAGTGGCTGGAGGGTCATGTAGTGGCTGGGGCGACATGTAGTGGCTGGTGGGACATGTAGTGGCTGGGGGGACATGTAGTGGTTGGGGCAACATGTAGTGGCTGGGGGCTCATGTAGTGGCTGGGGGGACATGTAGTGGCTGGGGGGACATGTAGTGGCTGGGGGGACATGTAGTGACTGGGGGGACATGTAGTGACTGGTGAGACATGCAGTGGCTGGGGGGACATGTAGTGACTGGGGGGACATGTAGTGGCTGGTGGGACATGTCTTGGCTGGGGGGACATGTAGTGGCTGGGGGGACATGTAGTGGCTAGGGGGACATGTAATGGCTGGGGGGACATGTAATGGCTGGTGGGACATGTAGTGGCTGGTGGGACATGTAGTGGCTGGGGGGACATGTAGTGACTGGTGGGACATGTAGTGGCTGGGGGGACATGTAGTGGCCTGGGGCGATATGTAGTGGCTGGGGCGACATGTAGCGGCTGGGGGGACATGTAGTGGCTGGGGCTACATGTAGTGGCTGGGAGGACATGTAGAGGACTGGGGGGACATGTAGTGGCTGGGAGGACATGTAGTGGCTGGGGGGGACATGTAGTGACTGGTGGGACATGTAGTGGCTGGTGGGACATGTAGTGGCTGGGAGGACATGTAGTGGCTGGTGGGACATGTAGTGGCTGGGGGGACATGTAGTGGCTGGGGGGACATGTAAGTGGCTGGTGGGACATGTAGTGGCTGGTGGGACATGTAGTGGCTGGTGGGACATGTAAGTGGCTGGGGGGACATGTAGTGGCTGGTGGGACATGTAGTGGCTGGGGCGACATGTAGTGGCTGGGGGCAACATGTAGTGGCTAGGGGCGACATGTAGTGGCTGGGGGCAACATGTAGTGGCTGGGGCGACATGTAGTGGCTGGGGCGACATGTAGTGGCTGGGGCGACATGTAGTGGCTGGGGCGACATGTAGTGGCTGGGGCGATATGTAGTGGCTGGTGGGACATGTAGTGGCTGGTGGGACATGTAGTGGCTGGGGGGACATGTAGTGGCTGGTGGGACATGTAGTGGCTGGAGCGATATGTAGTGGCTGGGGCAACATGTAGTGGCTGGTGGGACATGTAGTGGCTGGTGGGACATGTAGTGGCTGGGGCGACATGTAGTGGCTGGGGCAACATGTAGTGGCTGGGGGGTCATGTAGTGGCTGGGGGGACATGTAGTGGCTGGGGGGTCATGTAGTGGCTGGGGCGACATGTAGTGGCTGGGGGGTCATGTAGTGGCTGGGGCGACATGTAGTGGCTGGTGGCACATGTAGTGGCTGGGGGGACATGTAGTGGCTGGGGTTACATGTAGTGGCTGGTGGGACATGTAGTGGCTGGTGGGACATGTAGTGGCTGGGGCAACATGTAGTGGCTGGTGGGACATGTAGTGGCTTGGGGGACATGTAGTGGCTGGGGGGACATGTAGTGGCTGGGGCGACATGTAGTGGCTGGGGGACATATAGTGGCTGGGGGGGACATAGAGTGGCTGGGGGGACATATAGTGGCTGGGGGGACATGTAGTGGCTGGGGGGACATGTAGTGGTTGGGGCAACATGTAGTGGCTGGGGGGACATGTAGTGGCTGGGGGGACATGTAGTGGCTGAGGTGACATGTAGTGGTTGGGGCAACATGTAGTGGCTGGGGGGACATGTAGTGGGTGGGGGGACATGTAGTGGCTGGGGGGACATGTAGTGGCTGGTAGGTCATGTAGTGGCTTGGGCGACATGTAGTGGCTGGTGGGACATGTAGTGGCTGGGGGGGACATGTAGTGGCTGGTGGGACATGTAGTGGCTGGTGGGTCATGTAGTGGCTGGGGGGACATGTAGTGGCTGGTGGGACATGTAGTGGTTGGGGCAACATGTAGTGGTTGGGGCAACATGTAGTGGCTGAGGGGACATGTAGTGGCTGGGGGGTCATGAAGTGGCTGGGGCGACATGTAGTGGCTGGTGGGACATGTAGTGGCTGGGGGGTCATGTAGTGGCTGGTGGGACATGTAGTGGCTGGGGGGACATGTAGTGGCTGGGGGGACATGTTGTGGCTGGTGGGTCATGTAGTGGCTGGTGGGACATGTAGTGGTTGGGGCAACATGTAGTGGTTGGGGCAACATGTAGTGGCTGGGGGGACATGTAGTGGCTGGGGGGTCATGTAGTGGCTGGGGCGACATGTAGTGGCTGGTGGGACATGTAGTGGCTGGGGGGACATGTAGTGGTTGGGGCAACATGTAGTGGCTGGGGGCTCATGTAGTGGCTGGGGGGACATGTAGTGGCTGGGGGGACATGTAGTGGCTGGGGGGACATGTAGTGACTGGGGGGACATGTAGTGACTGGTGAGACATGCAGTGGCTGGGGGGACATGTAGTGACTGGGGGGACATGTAGTGGCTGGTGGGACATGTCTTGGCTGGGGGGACATGTAGTGGCTGGGGGGACATGTAGTGGCTAGGGGGACATGTAGTGGCTGGGGGGACATGTAATGGCTGGTGGGACATGTAGTGGCTGGTGGGACATGTAGTGGCTGGGGGGACATGTAGTGACTGGTGGGACATGTAGTGGCTGGGGGGACATGTAGTGGCTGGGGCGATATGTAGTGGCTGGGGCGACATGTAGCGGCTGGGGGGGCATGTAGTGGCTGGGAGGACATGTAGAGACGGGGGGACATGTAGTGGCTGGGAGGACATGTAGTGGCTGGGAGGACATGTAGAGACTGGGGGGACATGTAGTGGCTGGGAGGACATGTAGTGGCTGGGGGGACATGTAGTGACTGGTGGGACATGAAGTGGCTGGTGGGACATGTCTTGGCTGGGAGGACATGTAGTGGATGGTGGGACATGTAGTGGCTGGGGGGACATGTAGTGGCTGGGGGTACATGTAATGGCTGGTGGGACATGTAGTGGCTGGTGGGACATGTAGTGGCTGGTGTGACATGAAATGGCTGGGGGGACATGTAGTGGCTGGGGGGTCATGAAGTGGCTGGGGCGACATGTAGTGGCTGGTGGGACATGTAGTGGCTGGGGGGTCATGTAGTGGCTGGTGGGACATGTAGTGGCTGGGGGGACATGTAGTGGCTGGGGGGACATGTAGTGGCTGGTGGGTCATGTAGTGGCTGGTGGGACATGTAGTGGTTGGGGCAACATGTAGTGGTTGGGGCAACATGTAGTGGCTGGGGGGACATGTAGTGGCTGGGGGGTCATGTAGTGGCTGGGGCGACATGTAGGGCTGGTGGGACATGTAGTGGCTGGGGGGATATGTAGTGGTTGGGGCAACATGTAGTGGCTGGGAGTAGTAGGGTGTAAGACTCACAGAGGAATTTTTTTTTCTGGGAGAAAATTCCCCTGTGAGTCGTGGGGGGTTTCAGGTGAATTTGGAAATTCCCCTGTGAGTCGTACGACTCACAGACGAATTTTTGTTTTCAGGGAAATTCGTGTGTATCGCTTGGGGGTTTTCAGGTAAATTTTGTCAGTCACAGATTTGGAATTAGGGAATTCTTATAATGAAAAATAATGTCATACAAGTTTGTTAAAGTTCTTATGAGAAAAATAATTTCCGAGACTTAGAAGTTTGTTAAGGCCTTATGGGACAAATTCAAGTAACGTATGTAGCTCTTTAGGGCTTCCAGGAGAACTCTACGGACATGTTTTACATGTTTTCAACTTACAAAATCCGTCTGTGTAAGCCATAGTTATTCATGTAAATTTAGAAATTCGTGTTTGTGAGCCAGGGTTTTCAGGGTTTCGTACATCACACCCCCCTCCCTCCTCCCCCCTTACCTCGCAATCTGTCGCGTCACCTTTATTTACTTTACGCCCGGCCAGCCAGACCTCTTATCTTATCTTCTCCATAATAATATCTCAACCGTCCCTCCTCTCTCTCTCTCTCTCCTTTCATTCAGTTCAGTTCAACTATTTTCCAACATCGTATGTTTGCTCCTTTTCATTAAGCAAGTCAGTTTTACACAAATAAATCATGTTAGTAAGCATGTTCTAGCTCACGTTCCCCCACCTTAGTCCCCTGTCGTATAATGAATACTATCATTCCAATCCCTCTAAAATTTAAAAATAATCATATTTCAAATGTAGTTCAATACAGTAATTTAGTTACCAAGCTCCAGCGCTTGTCCTCCGCCTTAGCTCTCTCTCGTATCTTCGTTAGTATCAGTCCAATTTCCCTGAAATTTTTACCCTCTGTATTTCAGGCACCGTAAATAA
This sequence comes from Procambarus clarkii, assembly GCF_040958095.1. Taxonomy (NCBI): domain Eukaryota; kingdom Metazoa; phylum Arthropoda; class Malacostraca; order Decapoda; family Cambaridae; genus Procambarus; species Procambarus clarkii. The sequence continues at coordinate 159,537 of NW_027189431.1, read as the reverse complement.
GATCAAAACAGTTACCAAGCTCCAGCGCTTGTCCTCCGCCTTAGCTCTCTCTCGTATCTTCGTTAGTATCAGTCCAATTTCCCTGAAATTTCTACCCTCTGTATTTCAGGCACCGTAAATAAGATCAAAACAGTTACCAAGCTCCAGCGCTTGTCCTCCGCCTTAGTTCTCTTTCGTATCTTTGTAAATAAACCATCAATTTCACTTAAATTTTTACCCTCTGTATTTCAGACACCGTAAATAAAATCAAGTCAGTTATCGAGCTCCAGCTCTCGTCCCCGCCTTAGTTCTCCTTCGTATCTTTGTAAATAACCCATCAATTTCCCTAAAATTTAAAGCAGACATACTTCAAAGTTAGTAAATAAAATCAAGTCAGTTATCGAGCTCCAGCTCTCGTCCCCGCCTTAGTTCTCTTTCATATCTTTGTAAATAAACCATCAATTTCCCTGAAATTTTTACCCTCTGTATTTCAGACATAGTAAATATGAAGTAAACAATTATAAAACTCTAGCTCTTGTCCTCTGTCCAAGCTCACTTTTGTAAAATCATTACTCTCAGTCCAAATCACCCAACTACATTTTCAGACATAGTAAATAAGATCAAGTCAGTTACCGAGCTCCAGCTCTTGTCCCCCTGTATTTGCATATTTTCTCTATATTCACTGTGTTCTTCGTATTCTCATCCGTGTTCACTCCATGTTCTTCAAATGTTCACAGTCCCATTCAGTTCATATTTTCACAAGTATCTCCATTTTTTATGTAATATTTCTCTTAGTCTCATTATGTTCTCTACAAATTCTAGTCATATTTTCTATGTTTTCATATTCATCACATGTTCTCTTTACAACTTTTATACTCAATATTCATGCTAACTTCCATATTTTGTGTTCTTTGTCAATATTCATGTTCCTCTACAAGTTCATGTTCCTCACAAGATCACTTCGTTTTTCACCTTCACTTACATGTTTTCTACATTCTTTTGTCATATTCTCCATGTTCTTCACAAGTCCATTGTTCATTCTTTGTATTCCCTATTCTCCTTATCATGTTTTCATGTTCTCTGTAAGTTCATATTCCCAGCATGATCACTGTATTCATCAACTTTTCTTACATGTGTTCTTTGCCATGTTCCCCATATGTTCTCTGGGTTTTTCCCCTTACATGTTATCTAACGTTCCTTAACTAAAAAAATCTTTCGCCAATCAACTAAAAACATAGTCACTTTCGTCATTTCTCAACTAAACTTATTATCCAGTCAACTAAAAATAGTCAGAAATAGCCTCGTTCAACACTGTTCTTAACTAAAACAACCTTTCTCTTAGCTGAAAATTGTCAAAGGAAACTTCTTTCAGCACTTTCTTAACAGCCGCTATGTTTCATCAGGAAAAAATTGTCAAAGGAAACTTTCCAAAACTGTTCATAACTAGCTTTTATCCATCGTCAATCAACTAAATAATAACTTTCATCATTTCTTAACTAAACTTATTCCCCAGTCATCAGAAAATAGCCGTGTTCTTCATGTTTCATTGTCATTTCATAACTAAAATTATCCATCAATCAACAGAAAAAGTCATATTCATCATTTCGTAACAGCCATTATGTTTTCGTCAAGTAAGAAAATATAGTCAAAGATATCTATCATCGTCGTTCTTAACTTCCATTTATACTTTGTGGAGCACTAAAAATAGTCAAATGTAACTTTTTCAACACTTTCGTAACTAAAATTATATGTCGCTAAGTAAGAAAAATAGTCAAATGTAACTTTTTCAGCACTTTCGTAAAAAAAATTATATGTCGTCAAGTACGAAAAATAGTCAAAGGTGCTCTCCATGACACCAAAGTTACTCTTCGAGAAATCAAAGATACTCTTCAATACATCAAGGACTTACTCAAAGATACCAAAGTTACACTCTAAGACATCCTTCGAGACATCAAAGACATCCTTTAAGACTTCAAGGGCACTCTTCGAGATATCAAAAGACACTCTCAAACACTCAAAATTTACTCGCATCCTCAAAGTTATTCTCAGAGTCATCAAAAAGTTAATCTCAGTCATCAAAATGCTATTCTCTAAGTAGCCTTTCGTTCATCAGAGAAACTTTCTAAGACATCTTCGTTCATTAAAGTTAATCTCAGAGGCATAAAAGTTATTCTCGGAGCTATCAAAATTAATCTCTAAAACAACAAAAGTTAATCTCTGTCATCAAAGTTGATCTGCAAGATATCTTCGAGACGTCAAAGTTACTTTTCATTACATCAAAGACGCATTCAAATACTACCCATGTTCTCAGAAGTCATTCTCTAAGCCATCAATGTTCTTCTCTAAGACATAAAAGTTATTCTCTATGTCATCAAAAAGTTATTCTCTGAGCTAACAAAATACTACTCATGTTCTCAAAGACATTCTCCAATTCGTCAATGTTGTTTCAAAGACATCAAAGTTAATCTCAGAGTTATCCAAAGACATTCTCAAAGTCATCTAAAGTTATTCTCTAAGACATCAAAGTTATTCTAAGAGTTATCAAAAGTTATTCGCAGTCATGTTATGTTATTCTCTAACTCACTTCCATTCATCAAAGACATTCTCTAAGCCCTCAAAGTTATTCTCTAAGACAGCAAAGTCATTCCCAGAGTCATCAAAAAGTTATTCTTCGAAACATAAAATTTGCTCTGTAAGATATCTTCGTTCATCAAACTTATTCTCAGAGATATCTAAAGTTATTCTCAGAACAATCAAAAGTTATTCTAAGACAACAAAAGTTATTCTCAGAGCTACCCAAAGCTATTCTCAGAGTCACCTTCGTTCGTCAGAGAAACTTTCAAAACATCTTTGTTCATCAAACTTGTTTTCAAAGTCATCAAAAGTTAATCTAAAACATCTTCTTTCATCAAAGTTATTTTCAGAGACATCTAAAGTTATTCTCAGAGCTATCAAACTTGTTCTCAGAGTCATCAAATGTTATTCTCGAAGTCATCAAAGTTATTTTCAGAGACATCTAAAGTTAATTTCTATGTTATAAAGTTATTCTCAGAGACATCTAAAGTTAATCTTGGTCATCAAAGTTGTTCTCTAAACATCAATGTTGTTCTCCAAGACATCAAAGATGTTCTCAAAATCATAAAAGTTATTCCCAGAGCTATCAAAGTTAATCTCAGAGTTATCCAAAGATATTCTCATGTCCACAAAAGTTATTCCAAGAGACGTCAAAGTTGTTTCAAAGACATCAAAGTTAATCTCAGAGTTATCCAAAGACATTCTCAGAGACATCTAAAGTTATTCTCAAAGTCATCAAAGTTATTCACAGAGTCATCAAAGTTAATCTAAGACATCATCTTTCATCAAAGATATTTTCAGAGACATCTAAAGTTAATTTCTATGTTATAAAGTTATTCTCAGAGACATCTAAAGTTAATCTTGCTCATCAAAGTTGTTCTCTAAACATCAATGTTGTTCTCCAAGACATCAAAGATGTTCTCAAAATCATAAAAGTTATTCCCAGAGCTATCAAAGTTATTCTCAAAGTCATCAAAGTTATTCAAAGAGCTAACAAAAGTTATTCTCTAAGTAACCTTTCGTTCATCAGAGAAGCTTTCTAAGACATCTTCGTTCATCAATGTTGATCTCTAAGTCACCTTTGTTCATCAAAGAAACTCGCCTTCTTCCATCAAGTTATACTTTAAGACAACATTGTTGTTCTCTAAGACATCTTCAGGCATAAAATTTCTCCCCAAATGTAACTAGTTCAGCTTTTCATATCAAACTTACACTTCTGTTAAATATATTTTCTTAGACATTTTACCTTTTAAACTGTTCTCTGAACTACACTGTTCAAACCTACGTAACCTATCCTCTCCACCCAATGTTACTTAGTTAACGTAACGTTCCTAAACCTAACTTTACCTATCCTAACCTAACTTACCTTACCTTACATACCTTTCCTAACTTAACCTGCTTAACCTATCTTACCTAACTTTACCTATATTACCTTACCATACCTTAACTATCTTACCTGACTTTACCTATCTTACCTAACTTAACCTGCATAACCTAATTTTACCTATGTTACCTTACCTATCTTACCTAACCTAACCTAACCTAACTTTACCTATGTTACCTTACCTTACCTATCTTACCTGACTTTACCTCTTACCTAACTTAACCTGCATAACCTAACTTTACCTATGTTACCTTACCTTACCTACCTTTCCTAACTTAACCTGCTTAACCTATCTCACCTATCTTACCTAACTTTACCTATCTTACCTAACTTTACCTATGTTACCTTACCTTACCTACCTTTCCTAACTTTACCTATCTTACCTAACTTACCTACATTACCTAACTTAACTTAACCTGCTTAACCTAACTTACCTTACCTAACTTATATAACTTATCTTACCTATCCTAACGTAACCTAACTTGCTTTACCTAACTTAATCTTACATTCCCAAACTGATGTATCCTAACTTATCTAGTCAAACCAGGCATGATCTAACTTACATAAGTATTCCTTCTTGTCTTTTGGGTTTCGTCAATCATTGTCTCATATTCATTTACTCATTTCTTTAGTTATTTTCTCAAATGGTCACTTTTGCATTTCAAGTGCTATTTGTTAGAGATTGGATATTTAAGCATTTCAAAGAATTTTTGTTATATATGGGCATTTACTCATTTCAAGGGATAATTTCTCAAATGGACGTTTTTGCATTTCAAGTGTTATTTGTTAGAGATTGGATATTTAAGCATTTCAAAGAATTTTTGTTATATATGGGCATTTACTCATTTCAAGGGATAATTTCTCAAATGGACGTTTTTGCATTTCAAGTGTTATTTGTTTAAGATTGGGTGTTTAACCATTTCAAAGGATTTTTGTTATATATGGGAACTTACTCGTTTCAAGGGCTAATTTCTCAAATGGTCATTTTTGCAGATCAAGGGTTATTTGTTAAAGTTCATCAAGTTGCCCATAAGTTGTATTTATTATGTTTGTTATCTTATGTTCTTATTCCCCAACCCCTTAACCTAACCTCTTGTAATCTTAGTGTATTTAGTAGGTTCTATCTTATGTTCTTATTCCCCAACCCTTTAACCTAACCTTTCAGATGTAGTTTATTGTGTTTTTGACATATTTGTTGAATATATTATCCTTTTCCTAACCTTTCAGATGTAGTTTTGTTTTTCCTTTTTGTATATTTTTACACAAACCCACCATCCCACTTAACCTTCTTTCCTTCTTTTACTTTGTTTTACTCCTACTCCTTCTAACCCTCCTTTTCTATCTCTCTCCCTTATTCTCTCTCTTCCTCCCCCTCTCACTCATTTGCTCAAATGCTCTCTTGTTTCTCAAATTCAAGTCTTATTGCTCCCATTCTCACACCCTCATTCTCATTCACTTAGTTTTTCTTTTTCTCAAATTCAAGTCTTAGTGCTCCCATGCCCACACTCTCTCTCATTCTCTCTTCTTTGGTCCCATTCTCTTCCGCCCCCCTCTCTCTTACTCCTTGCTCTTCTTTCATGCTCTCACTCCCTTGAGCTCTTGTTTCTCAATTTCAAGTCTTAGTAGATCTGATTCTTTACTATTGTAATTTTTATTATTACTATGATAAAGAATGAACTTATATGTGAAAACAAAGTAAAGAAGGAAAGAAGGTTTGGGTAAAAATATACAAAAAGGAGAAACAAAACTACATCTGAAAGGTTAGGAAAAGGATAATATATTCAACAAATATGTCAAAAACACAATAAACTACATCTGAAAGGTTAGGTTAAAGGGTTGGGGAATAAGAACATAAGATAGAACCTACTAAATACACTAAGATTACAAGAGGTTAGGTTAAGGGGTTGGGGAATAAGAACATAAGATAGAACCTACTAAATACACTAAGATTACAAGAGGTTAGGTTAAGGGGTTGGGGAATAAGAACATATGATAACAAACATAATAAATACAACTTATGGGCAACTTGATGAACTTTAACAAATAACCCTTGATCTGCAAAAATGACCATTTGAGAAATTAGCCCTTGAAACGAGTAAGTTCCCATATATAACAAAAATCCTTTGAAATGGTTAAACACCCAATCTTAAACAAATAACACTTGAAATGCAAAAACGTCCATTTGAGAAATTATCCCTTGAAATGAGTAAATGCCCATATATAACAAAAATTCTTTGAAATGCTTAAATATCCAATCTCTAACAAATAACACTTGAAATGCAAAAACGTCCATTTGAGAAATTATCCCTTGAAATGAGTAAATGCCCATATATAACAAAAATTCTTTGAAATGCTTAAATATCCAATCTCTAACAAATAGCACTTGAAATGCAAAAGTGACCATTTGAGAAAATAACTAAAGAAATGAGTAAATGAATATGAGACAATGATTGACGAAACCCAAAAGACAAGAAGGAATACTTATGTAAGTTAGATCATGCCTGGTTTGACTAGATAAGTTAGGATACATCAGTTTGGGAATGTAAGATTAAGTTAGGTAAAGCAAGTTAGGTTACGTTAGGATAGGTAAGATTAGTTATATAAGTTAGGTAAGGTAAGTTAGGTTAAGCAGGTTAAGTTAAGTTAGGTAATGTAGGTAAGTTAGGTAAGATAGGTAAAGTTAGGAAAGGTAGGTAAGGTAAGGTAACATAGGTAAAGTTAGGTAAGATAGGTAAAGTTAGGTAAGATAGGTGAGATAGGTTAAGCAGGTTAAGTTAGGAAAGGTAGGTAAGGTAAGGTAACATAGGTAAAGTTAGGTTATGCAGGTTAAGTTAGGTAAGATAGGTAAAGTCAGGTAAGATAGGTAAGGTAAGGTAACATAGGTAAAGTTAGGTTAGGTTAGGTTAGGTAAGATAGGTAAGGTAACATAGGTAAAATTAGGTTATGCAGGTTAAGTTAGGTAAGATAGGTAAAGTCAGGTAAGATAGTTAAGGTATGGTAAGGTAATATAGGTAAAGTTAGGTAAGATAGGTTAAGCAGGTTAAGTTAGGAAAGGTATGTAAGGTAAGGTAAGTTAGGTTAGGATAGGTAAAGTTAGGTTTAGGAACGTTACGTTAACTAAGTAACATTGGGTGGAGAGGATAGGTTACGTAGGTTTGAACAGTGTAGTTCAGAGAACAGTTTAAAAGGTAAAATGTCTAAGAAAATATATTTAACAGAAGTGTAAGTTTGATATGAAAAGCTGAACTAGTTACATTTGGGGAGAAATTTTATGCCTGAAGATGTCTTAGAGAACAACAATGTTGTCTTAAAGTATAACTTGATGGAAGAAGGCGAGTTTCTTTGATGAACAAAGGTGACTTAGAGATCAACATTGATGAACGAAGATGTCTTAGAAAGCTTCTCTGATGAACGAAAGGTTACTTAGAGAATAACTTTTGTTAGCTCTTTGAATAACTTTGATGACTTTGAGAATAACTTTGATAGCTCTGGGAATAACTTTTATGATTTTGAGAACATCTTTGATGTCTTGGAGAACAACATTGATGTTTAGAGAACAACTTTGATGAGCAAGATTAACTTTAGATGTCTCTGAGAATAACTTTATAACATAGAAATTAACTTTAGATGTCTCTGAAAATATCTTTGATGAAAGATGATGTCTTAGATTAACTTTGATGACTCTGTGAATAACTTTGATGACTTTGAGAATAACTTTAGATGTCTCTGAGAATGTCTTTGGATAACTCTGAGATTAACTTTGATGTCTTTGAAACAACTTTGACGTCTCTTGGAATAACTTTTGTGGACATGAGAATATCTTTGGATAACTCTGAGATTAACTTTGATAGCTCTGGGAATAACTTTTATGATTTTGAGAACATCTTTGATGTCTTGGAGAACAACATTGATGTTTAGAGAACAACTTTGATGACCAAGATTAACTTTAGATGTCTCTGAGAATAACTTTATAACATAGAAATTAACTTTAGATGTCTCTGAAAATAACTTTGATGACTTCGAGAATAACATTTGATGACTCTGAGAACAAGTTTGATAGCTCTGAGAATAACTTTAGATGTCTCTGAAAATAACTTTGATGAAAGAAGATGTCTTAGATTAACTTTTGATGACTTTGAAAACAAGTTTGATGAACAAAGATGTTTTGAAAGTTTCTCTGACGAACGAAGGTGACTCTGAGAATAGCTTTGGGTAGCTCTGAGAATAACTTTTGTTGTCTTAGAATAACTTTTGATTGTTCTGAGAATAACTTTAGATATCTCTGAGAATAAGTTTGATGAACGAAGATATCTTACAGAGCAAATTTTATGTTTCGAAGAATAACTTTTTGATGACTCTGGGAATGACTTTGCTGTCTTAGAGAATAACTTTGAGGGCTTAGAGAATGTCTTTGATGAATGGAAGTGAGTTAGAGAATAACATAACATGACTGCGAATAACTTTTGATAACTCTTAGAATAACTTTGATGTCTTAGAGAATAACTTTAGATGACTTTGAGAATGTCTTTGGATAACTCTGAGATTAACTTTGATGTCTTTGAAACAACATTGACGAATTGGAGAATGTCTTTGAGAACATGAGTAGTATTTTGTTAGCTCAGAGAATAACTTTTTGATGACATAGAGAATAACTTTTATGTCTTAGAGAAGAACATTGATGGCTTAGAGAATGACTTCTGAGAACATGGGTAGTATTTGAATGCGTCTTTGATGTAATGAAAAGTAACTTTGACGTCTCGAAGATATCTTGCAGATCAACTTTGATGACAGAGATTAACTTTTGTTGTTTTAGAGATTAATTTTGATAGCTCCGAGAATAACTTTTATGCCTCTGAGATTAACTTTAATGAACGAAGATGTCTTAGAAAGTTTCTCTGATGAACGAAAGGCTACTTAGAGAATAGCATTTTGATGACTGAGATTAACTTTTTGATGACTCTGAGAATAACTTTGAGGATGCGAGTAAATTTTGAGTGTTTGAGAGTGTCTTTTGATATCTCGAAGAGTGCCCTTGAAGTCTTAAAGGATGTCTTTGATGTCTCGAAGGATGTCTTAGAGTGTAACTTTGGTATCTTTGAGTAAGTCCTTGATGTATTGAAGAGTATCTTTGATTTCTCGAAGAGTAACTTTGGTGTCATGGAGAGCACCTTTGACTATTTTTCGTACTTGACGACATATAATTTTTTTTACGAAAGTGCTGAAAAAGTTACATTTGACTATTTTTCTTACTTAGCGACATATAATTTTAGTTACGAAAGTGTTGAAAAAGTTACATTTGACTATTTTTAGTGCTCCACAAAGTATAAATGGAAGTTAAGAACGACGATGATAGATATCTTTGACTATATTTTCTTACTTGACGAAAACATAATGGCTGTTACGAAATGATGAATATGACTTTTTCTGTTGATTGATGGATAATTTTAGTTATGAAATGACAATGAAACATGAAGAACACGGCTATTTTCTGATGACTGGGGAATAAGTTTAGTTAAGAAATGATGAAAGTTATTATTTAGTTGATTGACGATGGATAAAAGCTAGTTATGAACAGTTTTGGAAAGTTTCCTTTGACAATTTTTTCCTGATGAAACATAGCGGCTGTTAAGAAAGTGCTGAAAGAAGTTTCCTTTGACAATTTTCAGCTAAGAGAAAGGTTGTTTTAGTTAAAAACAGTGTTGAACGAGGCTATTTCTGACTATTTTTAGTTGACTGGATAATAAGTTTAGTTGAGAAATGACGAAAGTGACTATGTTTTTAGTTGATTGGCGAAAGATTTTTTTAGTTAAGGAACGTTAGATAACATGTAAGGGGAAAAACCCAGAGAACATATGGGGAACATGGCAAAGAACACATGTAAGAAAAGTTGATGAATACAGTGATCATGCTGGGAATATGAACTTACAGAGAACATGAAAACATGATAAGGAGAATAGGGAATACAAAGAATGAACAATGGACTTGTGAAGAACATGGAGAATATGACAAAAGAATGTAGAAAACATGTAAGTGAAGGTGAAAAACGAAGTGATCTTGTGAGGAACATGAACTTGTAGAGGAACATGAATATTGACAAAGAACACAAAATATGGAAGTTAGCATGAATATTGAGTATAAAAGTTGTAAAGAGAACATGTGATGAATATGAAAACATAGAAAATATGACTAGAATTTGTAGAGAACATAATGAGACTAAGAGAAATATTACATAAAAAATGGAGATACTTGTGAAAATATGAACTGAATGGGACTGTGAACATTTGAAGAACATGGAGTGAACACGGATGAGAATACGAAGAACACAGTGAATATAGAGAAAATATGCAAATACAGGGGGACAAGAGCTGGAGCTCGGTAACTGACTTGATCTTATTTACTATGTCTGAAAATGTAGTTGGGTGATTTGGACTGAGAGTAATGATTTTACAAAAGTGAGCTTGGACAGAGGACAAGAGCTAGAGTTTTATAATTGTTTACTTCATATTTACTATGTCTGAAATACAGAGGGTAAAAATTTCAGGGAAATTGATGGTTTATTTACAAAGATATGAAAGAGAACTAAGGCGGGGACGAGAGCTGGAGCTCGATAACTGACTTGATTTTATTTACTAACTTTGAAGTATGTCTGCTTTAAATTTTAGGGAAATTGATGGGTTATTTACAAAGATACGAAGGAGAACTAAGGCGGGGACGAGAGCTGGAGCTCGATAACTGACTTGATTTTATTTACGGTGTCTGAAATACAGAGGGTAAAAATTTAAGTGAAATTGATGGTTTATTTACAAAGATACGAAAGAGAACTAAGGCGGAGGACAAGCGCTGGAGCTTGGTAACTGTTTTGATCTTATTTACGGTGCCTGAAATACAGAGGGTAGAAATTTCAGGGAAATTGGACTGATACTAACGAAGATACGAGAGAGAGCTAAGGCGGAGGACAAGCGCTGGAGCTTGGTAACTGTTTTGATCTTATTTACGGTGCCTGAAATACAGAGGGTAAAAATTTCAGGGAAATTGGACTGATACTAACGAAGATACGAGAGAGAGCTAAGGCGGAGGACAAGCGCTGGAGCTTGGTAACTAAATTACTGTATTGAACTACATTTGAAATATGATTATTTTTAAATTTTAGAGGGATTGGAATGATAGTATTCATTATACGACAGGGGACTAAGGTGGGGGAACGTGAGCTAGAACATGCTTACTAACATGATTTATTTGTGTAAAACTGACTTGCTTAATGAAAAGGAGCAAACATACGATGTTGGAAAATAGTTGAACTGAACTGAATGAAAGGAGAGAGAGAGAGAGGAGGGACGGTTGAGATATTATTATGGAGAAGATAAGATAAGAGGTCTGGCTGGCCGGGCGTAAAGTAAATAAAGGTGACGCGACAGATTGCGAGGTAAGGGGGGAGGGAGGGAGGGGGGTGTGATGTACGAAACCCTGAAAACCCTGGCTCACAAACACGAATTTCTAAATTTACATGAATAACTATGGCTTACACAGACGGATTTTGTAAGTTGAAAACATGTAAAACATGTCCGTAGAGTTCTCCTGGAAGCCCTAAAGAGCTACATACGTTACTTGAATTTGTCCCATAAGGCCTTAACAAACTTCTAAGTCTCGGAAATTATTTTTCTCATAAGAACTTTAACAAACTTGTATGACATTATTTTTCATTATAAGAATTCCCTAATTCCAAATCTGTGACTGACAAAATTTACCTGAAAACCCCCAAGCGATACACACGAATTTCCCTAAAAACAAAAATTCGTCTGTGAGTCGTACGACTCACAGGGGAATTTCCAAATTCACCTGAAACCCCCCACGACTCACAGGGGAATTTTCTCCCAGAAAAAAAAATTCCTCTGTGAGTCTTACACCCTACTACTGCTGGGGGCTCATGTAGTGGCTGGGGGGACATGTAGTGGCTGGGGGGACATGTAGTGGCTGGGGGGACATGTAGTGGCTGGTGGGACATGTAGTGGCTGGGGCGACATGTAGTGGTTGGGGCAACATGTAGTGGCTGGTGGGACATGTAGTGGCTGGGGCGACATGTAGTGGCTGGGGGGACATGTAGTGGCTGGGGGGACATGTAGTGGCTGGGGGGACATGTAGTGGCTGGGGGGACATGTAGTGGCTGGTGGGTCATGTAGTGGCTGGGGGGACATGTAGTGGCTGGGGCGACATGTAGTGGCTGGTGGGACATGTAGTGGCTGGTGGGACATGTAGTGGCTGGGGGGACATGTAGTAGCTGGTGGGACATGTAGTGACTGGGGCGACATGTAGAGGCTGGTGGGACATGTAGTGGCTGGGGGGACATGTAGTGGCTGGTGGGACATGTAGTGGCTGGTGGGACATGTAGTGGCTGGTGGGACATGTAGTGGCTGGGGGGACATGTAGTGGCTGGGGGACATGTAGTGGCTGGTGGGACATGTAGTGGCTGGTGGGACATGTAGTGGCTGGGGGGACATGTAGTGGCTGGTGGGACATGTAGTGACTGGGGCGACATGTAGAGGCTGGTGGGACATGTAGTGGCTGGGGCAACATGTAGTGGCTGGGGCGACATGTAGAGGCAGGGGCGACATGTAGTGGCTGGGGGGACATGTAGTGACTGGGGCGACATGTAGAGGCTGGGTCGACATGTAGTAGCTGGGGGGACATGTAGTGGCTGGGGCGACATGTAGTGGCTGGGGCGACATGTAGAGGCTGGTGGGACATGTAGTGGCTGGGGCGACATGTAGTGGCTGGTGGGACATGTAGTGGCTGGAGCAACATGTAGAGGCTGGTGGGACATGTAGAGGCTGGTGGGACATGTAGTGGCTGGGGCGACATGTAGAGGCTGGGGCGACATGTAGTGGCTGGTGGGACATGTAGTGGCTGGGGAGACATGTAGTGGCTGGGGCGACATGTAGTGGCTGGGGGGACATGTAGTGGCTGGTAGGACATGTAGTGGCTGGTGGGACATGTAGTGACTGGGGCGACATGTAGAGGCTGGTGGGACATGTAGTGGCTGGTGGGACATGTAGTGGCTGGTGGGACATGTAGTGGCTGGGGCGACATGTAGAGGCTGGGGCGACATGTAGTGGCTGGGGGGACATGTAGTGGCTGGGGCGACATGTAGTGGCTGGGGGGACATGTAGTGACTGGGGCGACATGTAGAGGCTGGTGGGACATGTAGTGGCTGGGGGGACATGTAGTGGCTGGGGGGACATGTAGTGGCTGGGGGGACATGTAGTGGCTGGGGGGACATGTAGTGGCTGGGAGGACATGTAGTGGCTGGGAGGACATGTAGAGGCTGGGGGGACATGTAGTGGCTGGGGGGACATGTAGTGGCTGGGGCGACATGTAGTGGCTGGGGGGACATGAAGTGGCTGGTGGGACATGTAGTGGCTGGTGGGACATGTAGTGGCTGGGGGGACATGTAGTGACTGGTGGGACATGTAGTGGCTGGGGGGACATGTAGTGGCTGGTGGGACATGTAGTGGCTGGGGGGACATGTAGTGACTGGGGGGACATGTAGTGACTGGTGGGACATGTAGTGGCTGGGGGGACATGTAGTGGCTGGGGGGACATGTAGTGGCTGGGGGGACATGTAGTGGCTGGGGGGACATGTAGTGACTGGTGGGACATGTAGTGGCTGGTGGGACATGTCTTGGCTGGGGGGACATGTAGTGGCTGGGGGGACATGTAGTGGCTGGTGGGACATGAAGTGACTGGTGGGACATGTAGTGGCTGGGGGGACATGTAGTGGCTGGGGGGACATGTAGTGGCTGGGGGGACATGTAGTGACTGGGGGGACATGTAGTGACTGGTGAGACATGTAGTGGCTGGGGGGACATGTAGTGACTGGGGGGACATGTAGTGGCTGGTGGGACATGTCTTGGCTGGGGGGACATGTAGTTGCTGGGGGGACATGTAGTGGCTAGGGGGACATGTAGTGGCTGGGGGGACATGTAATGGCTGGTGGGACATGTAGTGGCTGGTGGGACATGTAGTGGCTGGGGGGACATGTAGTGACTGGTGGGACATGTAGTGGCTGGGGGGACATGTAGTGGCTGGGGCGATATGTAGTGGCTTGGGCGACATCTAGCGGCTGGGGGGGCATGTAGTGTCTTGGGCTAGATGTAGTGGCTGGGAGGACATGTAGAGACTGGGGGGACATGTAGTGGCCGGGAGGACATGTAGTGGCTGGTGGGACATGTAGTGGCTGGTGGGACATGTGGTGGCTGGGGGGACATGTAGTGACTGGTGGGACATGAAGTGGCTGGTGGGACATGTCTTGGCTGGGAGGACATGTAGTGGATGGTGGGACATGTAGTGGCTGGGGGGACATGTAGTGGCTGGGGGTACATGTAATGGCTGGTGGGACATGTAGTGGCTGGTGGGACATGTAGTGGCTGGTGGGACATGTAATGGCTGGGGGGACATGTAGTGACTGGTGGGACATGTAGTGGCTGGGGCGACATGTAGTGGCTGGGGCAACATGTAGTGGCTGGGGCGACATGTAGTGGCTGGGGCAACATGTAGTGGCTGGGGCGACATGTAGTGGCTGGGGCGACATCTAGTGGCTGGGGCGACATGTAGTGGCTGGGGCGACATGTAGTGGCTGGGGCGACATGTAGTGGCTGGGGCGATATGTAGTGGCTGGTGGGACATGTAGTGGCTGGTGGGACATGTAGTGGCTGGGGGGACATGTAGTAGCTGGTGGGACATGTAGTGGCTGGGGCGATATGTAGTGGCTGGGGCAACATGTAGTGGCTGGTGGGACATGTAGTGGCTGGTGGGACATGTAGTGGCTGGGGCGACATGTAGTGACTGGGGCAACATGTAGTGGCTGGGGGGTCATGTAGTGGCTGGGGGGACATGTAGTGGCTGGGGGGTCATGTAGTGGCTGGGGCGACATGTAGTGGCTGGGGGGTCATGTAGTGGCTGGGGCGACATGTAGTGGCTGGTGGCACATGTAGTGGCTGGGGGGACATGTAGTGGCTGGGGTTACATGTAGTGGCTGGTGGGACATGTAGTGGCTGGGGGGTCATGTAGTGGCTGGGGCGACATGTAGTGGCTGGGGCGACATGTAGGGGCTGGTGGGACATGTAGTGGCTGGGGGAACATGTAGTGGCTGGGGGGTCATGTAGTGGCTGGGGGGACATGTAGTGGCTGGGGGGTCATGTAGTGGCTGGGGCGACATGTAGTGGCTGGGGGGTCATGTAGTGGCTGGGGCGACATGTAGTGGCTGGTTGGACATGTAGTGGCAGGGGGGACCTGTAGTGGCTGGGGGGACATGTAGTGGCTGGGGTTACATGTAGTGGCTGGTGGGACATGTAGTGGCTGGTGGGACATGTAGTGGCTGGGGCAACATGTAGTGGCTGGTGGGACATGTAGTGGCTTGAGGGACATGTAGTGGCTGGGGGGACATGTAGTGGCTGGGGCGACATGTAGTGGCTGGGGGACATATAGTGGCTGGGGGGGACATATAGTGGCTGGGAAATGTAGTGGCTGGTGGGACATGTAGTGGTTGGGGCAACATGTAGTGACTGGGGCGACATGTAGTGGCTGGTGGGACATGTAGTGGCTGGTGGGACATGTAGTGGCTGGTGGGACATGTAGTGGCTGGGGGGTCATGTAGTGGCTGGGGCGACATGTAGTGGCTGGGGCGACATGTAGTGGCTGGTGGGACATGTAGTGGCTGGGGGAACATGTAGTGGCTGGGGGGTCATGTAGTGGCTGGGGGGACATGTAGTGGCTGGGGGGTCATGTAGTGGCTGGGGCGACATGTAGTGGCTGGGGGGTCATGTAGTGGCTGGGGCGACATGTAGTGGCTGGTGGGACATGTAGTGGCAGGGGGGACATGTAGTGGCTGGGGGGACATGTAGTGGCTGGTGGGACATGTAGTGGCTGGTGGGACATGTAGTGGCTGGTGGGACATGTAGTGGCTGGTGGGACATGTAGTGGCTGGTGGGACATGTAGTGGCTGGGGGGACATGTAGTGGCTGGGGGGACATGTAGTGGCTGGTGGTGTTGGATATTTCCAACATCGAATACAGCATTGTTGTATTCTCATTACTTATTACTAACCATATTAATATTGTAGTAAGTAAAATTAACAACTCGTAGAATTCTCCTGTACTAATAATTCATCTGTGCATTTGGCTAGAATTCTCACGTCACCTGACGCCAGTATTGCGTCAGATTTCTTTACAGTAAAACACATTATATACAATTTGTGTGAGAATTAAATACGATTCTCCATAATTAAAGCATTCTGTATGGCAACTGATTGCAGACGAATGGTTCTCTAACTAAAAGCCGAATAGAGCTTTAGAATCAAAACGTCTACCTCGCGATAGAGGTAACGTCATCAATGAATGCTATGGGGAGATATTAATTCCTCTCCCTTATATCTTTACTATTCTTAAATAGTTAAATAATAATATTCCGTTCCTCTAAATAATAAACCCGTCCAGTCTTTAGAGTTTCAAGCGCGAATGCGAGAAATATTAATGTTCAAGACAATAATTTGTGTTGTGAACGTCGACTGGGCGTGGGTTGGGGGACGCCATCCTCAGTAGGGAAGCGGACACGTGCAAGGCCAGAAGGAGGCAAAGCTACGCTTACCGTACTCACAAAAGACGCCATTGTCCAGCAAATAGGACAAGTGTGCCCATCCACAGAGGAAAGCCGCCACTGTGAGGCGTGAACGACCTTGCAGATAATATCTTCAACTAGTGCTGGTGTTAAAGAGGGATCTTAGACTTGGTTCCTGACGACACGTGATCAGCCAGCTTGAAACGCATCAATCCAGGATAGGTTCACCGGAACTTGGGATGCGTAATTACGGCAATCTTAATACTTACACAGTGCCCACAGCTAAGTACCTTTTATTTGATGCATCATTTATAAGTTTATTAATAGCGGGGTGATTGCACGTCACGCGGCAAGATAACACCTAATAACAGGTGATTAGAATTCTGTCTGTAGATATCAATAATCTTGAATATGAATTGAGTAGTTAAATCAATTGCTACTGGTAGTTATTTATCTTGCAGCTTGAGAGACGGATTCCTCATGCTGTCTTCTCCATGTTAATCGTGCCATTCGTCAATGTGCCAGACTTGGAGATTAAGAGGACTTCCAGAGTTATCTAAAGGAACCTACTAAAAGCTAAGGCTTATTTCTTTTTCCTATATTTTAGCAATTTGATACATTCAGAATGTTCAACATAATGTGTGATTTACTGTAACTCATTACTATGCTCATATTCATGTTCTTCTTTGTATGAATAATATTATATTCAACATTATTTATAGGATTAGATTATTATTAATTGAATTAGTGAACGAACCACACTGATTCCTGGACGTACTGACCTCCAGTAATAACCCCCCAATGTAGGTGTTTGAGGTTTGGTTTTTTAATAATACAGTCCATTAATTATTCTTATGATCATACTTTCTAGTCATATCCATAGTCACTGGTTTTCTCTAGAATTTTATCTAATGATCTGAAATTCTCAGTTTCCCTCTTTACTTTAAAAGCGGGTGGTCCTTCGTAATTTAATTTACTACTTTAATTATTAATTAATCAAAATCAAACCCAAATATCCCACAGGTGGGACATGTAGAGACTGGGGGGACATGTAGTGACTGGGGGGACATGTAGTGGCTGGGGGGACATGTAGTGGCTGGTGGGACATGTAGTGGCTGGTGGGACATGTAGTGGCTGGGGGGACATGTAGTGACTGGTGGGACATTTAGTGGCTGGTGGGACATGTCTTGGCTGGGGGGGACATGTAGTGGCTGGGGGGACATGTAGTGGCTGGGGGTACATGTAATGGCTGGTGGGACATGTAGTGGCTGGTGGGACATGTAGTGGCTGGTGGGACATGTAGTGGCTGGGGGGACATGTAGTGACTGGTGGGACATTTAGTGGCTGGTGGGACATGTCTTGGCTGGGGGGGACATGTAGTAGCTGGGGGGACATGTAGTGGCTGGGGGTACATGTAATGGCTGGTGGGACATGTAGTGGCTGGTGGGACATGTAGTGGCTGGTGGGACATGTAGTGGCTGGGGGGACATGTAGTGACTGGTGGGACATGTAGTGGCTGGGGGGACATATAGTGGCTGGGGGGACATATAGTGCCGGGGGGGACATATAGTGGCTGGGGGGACATGTAGTGGCTGGGGGACATATAGTGGCTGGGGGGACATATAGTGGCTGGGGGGACATATAGTGGCTGGGGGGACATGTAGTGGCTAAGGGGACATGTAGTGGCTGGTGGGTCATGTAGTGGCTGGTGGGACATGTAGTGGCTGGTGGGACATGTAGTGGCTGGTAGGTCATGTAGTGACTGGAGGGACATGTAG
>NW_027189431.1:97500-140713 GCF_040958095.1 Procambarus clarkii | reverse complement strand
ACAGCGGCCTACCCCTCTCATCCAATCAGCGACGGTGTAGCATAGCCCCTAGGGCAGCTCCAAGATGGCCGACCAACATGGCGGCTCAAGATGTTTACTAAGATGGCGGCTGTCTCCATGACAACCACTCAAGTGGCCAGCGAGCGTGGGACCCCACATGTCTACCCACCCCACGCCTGCGGCCTAGGCGTTCGCGCGCAAAGTTGTCTGGCTCCATGCCATACAATGAGATGATGCTATCAGCTCTAGCACTGTCCACAGACATGCCACCCCGGCCAGGGTAACATTTATGGACTGCTGATGACTGGGGCTCTCACATGAGCCCAAACACTAGATGTTTCGGTTGCTGGTACAAAACTTAAGTCCGCCCACTTAACAAGTGCACTTAACAAGTGTACTGGCTCCCACAGGCATAAGAGCACTATTGTAAGTGAGCTGGTGAACCACCCCCTCACAATGATCACGATTCCGAGCGAGCGTTGGTATATCTAAAAGGTGCTGAGTTTAACTTGACGGTGAGGAATGGACGGTGTTCAGTCTATTGGCCGATAGACAGAACAGGACACGTCCTCTATGTACGGGCTTCATCACGTGAATGTCCTTGCAAGAGAAGCAGGGCTCCTCGTGGGGCACAAACACAAGGGGTTACAATTGACCAATGGCGTTTCAGCAAAAGAGCGGGAACCAATCATATTGATCGTTCCATGATCAGTAGCAGAGGTGACGTCATGAACACGTCACACCCACGTCACAGTTGTTATTCTCCATCGCGCTGGTTGAGGCTGACTCCAGAGGTCAGGTCTGTCGCCTCGCTGGCGTCCCCTCTCTCACACCTGGCACCTCTCTCTCTCTCTCACACATGGCACCTCTCTCTCTCTCTCACACCTGGTACCTCTCTCTCTCTCTCTCACACCTGGCACCTCTCTCTCTCTCACACACCTGGCACCTCTCTCTCTCTCTCACACCTGGCACCTCTCTCTCTCTCTCTCACACCTGGCACCTCTCTCTCTCTCTCACACCTGGCACCTCTCTCTCTCTCTCACACCTGGCACCTCTCTCTCTCTCTCACACCTGGCACCTCTCTCTCTCTCACACCTGGCACCTCTCTCTCTCACACCTGGCACCTCTCTCTCTCTCTCACACCTGGCACCTCTCTCTCTCTCTCTCACACCCGGCACCTCTCTCTCTCTCTCACCTGGCACCTCTCTCTCTCTCACACACCTGGCACCTCCTCTCTCTCTCTCTCTCACACCTGCCACCTCTCTCTCACACCTGGCACCTCTCTCTCTCTCTCACACCTGGCACCTCTCTCTCACACCTGGCACCTCTCTCTCTCTCTCACACCTGGCACCTCTCTCTCTCTCTCACACCTGGCACCTCTCTCTCTCTCACACACCTGGCACCTCCTCTCTCTCTTTCTCTCTCTCACACCTGGCACCTCCTCTCTCTCTCTCTCTCACACCTGGCACCTCTCTCTCTCTCACACACCTGGCACCTCTCTCTCTCACACCTGGCACCTCTCTCCCTCTCTCACACCTGGCACCTCTCTCTCTCTCTCACACCTGGCACCTCTCTCTCTCTCACACACCTGACACCTCCTCTCTCTCTCTCTCTCACCTGGCACCTCTCTCTCTCTCTCACACCTGGCACCTCTCTCTCTCTCACACACCTGGCACCTCCTCTCTCTCTCACACCTGGCACCTCCTCTCTCTCTCTCACACCTGGCACCTCTCTCTCTCTCTCACACCTGGCACCTCTCTCTCTCACACACCTGGCACCTCCTCTCTCTCTCTCACACACCTGGCACCTCCTCTCTCTTTCTCTCTCTCTCACACCTGGCACCTCCTCTCTCTCTCTCTCTCTCACACCTGGCACCTCCTCTCTCTCTCTCTCTCACACCTGGCACCTCCTCTCTCTCTCTCTCTCTCTCTTCTCTTTCTCTCTCACACCTGGCACCTCCTGTCTCTCTCTCTCTCTCTCTCTCTCTCTCTCTCTCTCTCTCTCTCTCTCTCTCTCTCTCTCTCTCTCTCTCTCTCTCTCTCTCTCTCTCTCTCTCTCTCTCTTTCTCTCACACCTGTCACCTCCTCTCTCTCTCTCTCTCTCTCTCTCACACCTGGCACCTCCTCTCTCTCTCTCTCTCTCTCTCTCTCTCTCTCTCTCTCTCTCTCTCTCTCTCTCTCTCTCTCTCACACACCTGGCACCTCCTCTCTCTCTCTCACACCTGGCACCTCCTCTCTCTCTCTCTCTCTCTCTCTCTCTCTCACACCTGGCACCTCCTCTCTCTCTCTCTCTCTCACACACCTGGCACCTCCTCTCTCTCTCTCTCTCACACACCTGGCACCTCCTCTCTCTCTCTCTCTTTCTCCTCGCTCACACCTGGCACCTCCTCTCTCTCTCTCTCTCTCTCTCTCTCTCTCTCTCTCTCTCTCTCTCTCTCTCTCTCTCTCTCTCTCTCTCCTCTCTCTCTCTCTCTCTCTCTCTCTCACGCCTGGCACCTCCTGTGTGTACCCTCTGACCCTATGGCGTGGATGCTTAACTTCCCTTGTTGTTGTTAACTCCCTGCCTGGACCTACGGCGGCTTCCGTATTATAAACGAAGCAGTATTATAAACGGGTCAGCAGCAGGTGGTGTAGGGTCAGCAGCAGGTGGTGTAGGGTCAGCAGCAGGTGGTGTAGGGTCAGCAGCAGCTGGTGTAGGGTCAGCAGCAGCTGGTGTAGGGTCAGCAGCAGGTGGTGTAGGGTCAGCAGCAGCTGGTGTAGGGTCAGCAGCAGCTGGTGTAGGGTCAGCAGCAGGTGGTGTAGGGTCAGCAGCAGGTGGTGTAGGGTCAGCAGCAGGTGGTGTAGGTCAGCAGCAGCTGGTGTAGGGTCAGCAGCAGGTGGTGTAGAGTCAGCAGCAGCTGGTGTAGGGTCAGCAGCAGGTGGTGTGGGTCAGCAGCAGGTGGTGTAGGGTCAGCAGCAGCTGGTGTAGGGTCAGCAGCAGCAGGTGGTGTGGGTCAGCAGCAGGTGGTGTAGGGTCAGCAGCAGGTGGTGTAGGGTCAGCAGCAGGTGGTGTAGGGTCAGCAGCAGCTGGTGTAGGGTCAGCAGCAGCTGGTGTAGGGTCAGCAGCAGCTGGTGTAGGGTCAGCAGCAGGTGGTGTAGGGTCAGCAGCAGGTGGTGTAGGGTCAGCAGCAGGTGGTGTAGGTCAGCAGCAGCTGGTGTAGGGTCAGCAGCAGGTGGTGTAGGGTCAGCAGCTGCTGGTGTAGGGTCAGCAGCAGGTGGTGTGGGGTCAGCAGCAGGTGGTGTAGGGTCAGCAGCAGCTGGTGTAGGGTCAGCAGCAGCAGGTGGTGTGGGTCAGCAGCAGGTGGTGTAGGGTCAGCAGCAGGTGGTGTAGGGTCAGCAGCAGGTGGTGTAGGGTCAGCAGCAGCTGGTGTAGGGTCAGCAGCAGCTGGTGTAGGGTCAGCAGCAGCTGGTGTAGGGTCAGCAGCAGCTGGTGTAGGGTCAGCAGCAGGTGGTGTAGGTCAGCAGCAGGTGGTGTAGGGTCAGCAGCAGGTGGTGTAGGGTCAGCAGCAGCTGGTGTAGGGTCAGCAGCAGCTGGTGTAGGGTCAGCAGCAGCTGGTGTAGGGTCAGCAGCAGCTGGTGTAGGGTCACCAGCTGGGTGTAGGGTCAGCAGCAGCTGGTATAGGGTCAGCAGCAGCTGGTGTAGGGTCAGCAGCAGCTGGTGTAGGGTCAGCAGCAGCTGGTGTAGGGTCAGCAGCAGCTGGTGTAGGGTCAGCAGCAGGTGGTGTAGGGTCAGCAGCAGCTGGTGTGGGGTCAGCAGCAGCTGGTGTAGGGTCAGCAGCAGCTGGTGTGGGGTCAGCAGCAGCAGCAGCAGTGGTGTAGGGTCAGCAGCAGCTGGTGTAGGGTCAGCAGCAGGTGGTGTAGGGTCAGCAGCAGGTGGTGTAGGGTCAGCAGCAGCTGTGTGTGGGTCAGCAGCAGCTGGTGTAGGGTCAGCAGCAGCTGGTGTAGGGTCAGCAGCAGCTGGTGTAGGGTCAGCAGCAGGTGGTGTGGGTCAGCAGCAGGTGGTGTGGGTCAGCAGCAGGTGGTGTAGGGTCAGCAGCAGCTGGTGTAGGTCAGCAGCAGCAGGTGGTGTGGGTCAGCAGCAGGTGGTGTGGGTCAGCAGCAGCTGGTGTAGGGTCAGCAGCAGCAGGTGGTGTGGGTCAGCAGCAGGTGGTGTAGGGTCAGCAGCAGGTGGTGTAGGGTCAGCAGCAGCTGGTGTAGGGTCAGCAGCAGCTGGTGTAGGGTCAGCAGCAGGTGGTGTGGGTCAGCAGCAGCAGGTGGTGTAGGGTCAGCAGCAGGTGGTGTAGGGTCAGCAGCAGCTGGTGTGGGGTCAGCAGCAGCTGGTGTAGGGTCAAGCAGCTGGTGTAGGGTCAGCAGCAGCTGGTGGTGTAGGGTCAGCAGCAGCTGGTGTGGGGTCAGCAGCAGCTGGTGTAGGGTCAGCAGCAGCTGGTGTGTAGGGTCAGCAGCAGCAGCTGGTGTAGGGTCAGCAGCAGGTGGTGTAGGGTCAGCAGCAGCTGGTGTAGGGTCAAGCAGCTGGTGTGGGGTCAGCAGCAGCAGGTGTAGGGTCAACAGCAGCTGGTGTGGGGTCAGCAGCAGCAGCTGGTGTGGGTCAGCAGCAGCTGGTGTGGGGTCAGCAGCAGCAGCTGGTGTGGGGTCAGCAGCAGCAGCTGGTGTGGGGTCAGCAGCAGCAGTGGTGTGGGTCAGCAGCAGCAGCTGGTGTGGGTCAGCAGCAGCTGGTGTGGGGTCAGCAGCAGCAGGTGTAGGGTCAACAGCAGCTGGTGTGGGGTCAGCAGCAGGTGGTGGGGTCAGCAGCAGCTGGTGTAGGGTCAGCAGCAGGTGGTGTAGGGTCAGCAGCAGGTGTGTGGGTCAGCAGCAGCTGGTGTAGGGTCAGCAGCAGCAGGTGGTGTGGGTCAGCAGCAGGTGGTGTAGGGTCAGCAGCAGCTGGTGTAGGGTCAGCAGCAGCTGGTGTAGGGTCAGCAGCAGGTGGTGTGGGTCAGCAGCAGCAGCTGGTGTAGGGTCAGCAGCAGGTGGTGTAGGGTCAGCAGCAGGTGGTGTAGGGTCAGCAGCAGCTGGTGTAGGGTCAGCAGCAGCTGGTGTAGGGTCAGCAGCAGCTGGTGTAGGGTCAGCAGCAGGTGGTGTAGGGTCAGCAGCAGCTGGTGTAGGGTCAGCAGCAGCTGGTGTAGGGTCAGCAGCAGCTGGTGTAGGGTCAGCAGCAGCTGGTGTAGGGTCAGCAGCAGCTGGTGTAGGGTCAGCAGCAGCTGGTGTGGGGCAGCAGCAGGCTGGTGTAGGGTCAGCAGCAGCTGGTGTAGGGTCAGCAGCAGCTGGTGTAGGGTCAGCAGCAGCTGGTGTAGGGTCAGCAGCAGCTGGTGTAGGGTCAGCAGCAGCTGGTGTAGGGTCAGCAGCAGGTGGTGTAGGGTCAGCAGCAGCTGGTGTAGGGTCAGCAGCAGCTGGTGTAGGGTCAGCAGCAGCTGGTGTAGGGTCAGCAGCAGCTGGTGTGGGTCAGCAGCAGCAGTGGTGTGGGTCAGCAGCAGCTGGTGTAGGGTCAGCAGCAGCAGGTGGTGTGGGTCAGCAGCAGCAGGTGGTGTAGGGTCAGCAGCAGGCTGGTGTAGGGTCAGCAGCAGCAGGTGGTGTAGGGTCAGCAGCAGCAGTGGTGTAGGGTCAGCAGCAGCTGGTGTAGGGTCAGCAGCAGGTGGTGTAGGGTCATCAGCAGCAGCTGGTGTAGGGTCAGCAGCAGCTGGTGTAGGGTCAGCAGCAGCTGGTGTAGGGTCAGCAGCAGCAGCTGGTGTAGGGTTAGCAGCAGCAGTGGGGCAGCAGCAGCAGCTGGTGTGGGTCAGCAGCAGCTGGTGTAGTGGGAGGAACAGTGAGAGACAGCGGGTCTACAAGTGTGGCAGTGTTTACAGTAATGTCAGGGTCAGGAACTGAGGTGGAAGCTGAGGCGAGGTGGGGAAGACTTCATCAGGCACGGTAATGGTCTGGAGACCGTCAGCCTCGTACAGGAGGTTCACAGTCCTCACAAATTCACAGTAATTGGAGCCAGTAATTTTACTCACTAAACATGTAATATCATATGTAGTGTTAAGGTCGGTGGCAGTATCTGGCAACTGCCGTGGCGAAACCTTGGTCGACGATTGGCTGGAGTCTGGTGGTGATGAAGGCTGGGTCGGTGATTGGTTGACTGGCTGGCTGTCGGACTGCATGCTGGGTCCCCATTGGCTGGGACGCTGGTGGGCGGCTCCTCCTCCCGGGAGCTCCGAGAAAATGGCGGCTTGCAAGTAAATAATAAATAAATAAATAAATTTTTATTCTGGAAAAGTACATACATAGTTGATTTACAAAGCTAATGTTGTATTTATAGATAGAGCAAATACATACAATACCTAAAGCCACTAATACACATAGCGTTACAGGCAAGTTGAACGGTGAGGGAGCTCGACGAGCCTCAGAAGCCCCTCCAAACTTTCCCCTTTTCGCCCTCCTGGGCTAAGGTATGCTGAACTCTGTAGTTACTATATGAGTACTGGAACACTTGATGATATATTGGACTTGTATCCAAGATTGACCATGTAATGTATCAATCATACAATGTATATATATGATGTAACTATATAACCTGAGCTTGTAAAAGCACCTTCATCACCTTCAGTGATTAAGTGCTTAATTGCACACTAGTTTCTTTATCAGCTACCTCACCCTGTCAGGGTAAATGAGACAGATGTATGTGAATGCATGTGTGTGTGTGCATATATGTATGTATATGTGTGTGTGTATGTGTATGTATATGTATGGGTATAAAGCATATATGGAAGCTGATCAGAATTACATTTCACCTTTGTGAATGTACATTAATGACACTATGTAAAAGACACATCTAACACATTATGTAGGACATACGTAAATCTGGGTATCTATGTATTTACGTATGTAGGTTAGCTTAGCATTTTAAAAGCCCTGAATCACCTTCTGTGGTTGAGTGTTCAATAAACCCTTGAACTATATGTTTAACACATCTCTAACCCTGTCCATGGAGGACAGAAGAAAATGTATATATGCTGGTTAGCATTGTAAATGTCTGGCCACGTCTGTGGTAGAAATAATAATAATAAAAAAATAATAATAAAAAAAAGCTCCTCCAGCTCTCGCAAGCTTCTTAATGTCATCATTGCGCACAGGACACAGATGAGATATGGCAATATGGTCATCACCTACACAACGGGTGACGCGACACTGTTTATAGTGGTGGTCCTGGCCACTAACTCTACACTTATTCACACTTTGAGGGCACTTCCTGGTCACGTGAGAGTACTGGTAGCACTTGTAGCACTGGCTTACCTCGTAATAACCTTCCATGTGTACTGAAGCAGGTGGTGTGTTGACGCCTAAGACCTAAATCCTGTGGTGGCGGCGGCGGCCAGGTCCGCTGCGGCAGCTGTAGTGAAGGTCACTTTCAAGGTGGAGCGAGTGTCGTTGGTGGTGGTGATCTTGGCCGAGACAGCTGTCATGTTGACGTTTTCAGAGTTGATGTTGTCCAGGATGACGTCCACCTCGTGCTCGGTGATCCCCGAGCTGACTCTCCTGGCCAAGATGGTCCGTTCATAGTACAGACGTGGCGGCAGGTGTGAACAGGCGTTCAGGGTCGTCTTCAGAGGAGCCAGAGAGGACGACACCCTCGTCGTCCTGCTGGATATCGTCGGGTACGGTGTTGGTCGCGGCGGTGAGTATTTCCTCTCGTCCGAATGCGTGGTTCTCTAGGAACCTTAACTCTGAAGGTCATGGTACAGTGTGGCTAGTACCCGCGAGGACCCAGGAGCCGAGGCGAAGCGAAAATGTCCAAAGAGCTGGCAAGCAGGGATGGAAGAGGCACGCGAAGGATTTAGGAAAACATGAAGGGATTAGGAGGTTGGGCAAAGAGGGGGGAGGACAGGGTAGTGGCCCAACCACTTTGGCTGTAAGAATGATTATGGAGTGATATCAGTTGATATGTGAATTGATGGCGAGGGAAGACTGTACTCATAGATGATGATTTATTTTTTTGTTATTAATGATTGCTGGGTGCCAGTAGCAGGAAGCTGTAGCTGTTGCACAACAGGAGGAGAGAAGGTGCCATGCGAGGACACAGTTCGTCTTGGTGCCACACCTGGAGAGCAGTGTTGTGGTGACTTGCAGATGTGTGGTTGGTAGGGAAGCTTGTAGGTGATGTATACAATGATTTTGTCCTGGTTGGTAGAGGTATTGGTGATTGATGTTGACTTGTTAGTTCATAGTTCGTGCCTGTTAGGTGTATAATGGATCAGGAGGTTCCCATTCCTCCTCACGTAGTAGGTTACTAAGTATCCTGGACCGTGACTGACTCTCTGTTGTAGTGACATCCTCCTTGTACTGTGGGGCTGGTCTCGTGTCTCATAGTTAGTAGTGTTGTATACCGTAAAGGGGTCGTCACCATGTGGTAAGTTGGTGTACTTCATTTTGTATACCTGCTTTACTGAGAGTTTGTGGAGGCGTCTATTCAATGGTTCTATCTTTAATTGGATGTGGAGTCTGTCGGTCCGAATTTTCTCAGCAAGTGTCACTCCTGCTACAAATCTGAGTGCTCTATTTAGAGCCCTTTAAAGTTTCAACATATGACTGTTTAGTAAGAGCAAGCGGGATGTATGGGTATTCCAGAATAAGTCGAGTAAGCATTCTGTATAGATGTAGCTTCACATGTTGAGGAGCTTGCCTTAATCGGTGCAGCCGAGTAGTTGTGCTTTGGCTAAGGCTTTGGCTTGTGCTTTCTTATTGATATACTCAGTGGAATTTCAAAAGTCTCGATATTACATAGCTCTAGAATTGTGGAGGAGTTCTGTACCTGTATTAATGTGCCACCAATGTTGATGACCCCGAGTGTACTAGCCCAGCTGCCCTCTGAGCACAGTTGAATCTTGTTAGGGTTTGTCACGATTTTCCAGTCTTGTTCCCAACTTGCTGTGGCTGCTAGTTCCTCCTTCGTCTTCCTTATGACTGAATCGTGTTTAGTTCCTTGGCCAGCAGGCATCGACGACACTACATGGATGACATTGTCCGCGAATTGAGTGATAATAGTTGTCGTTATAAATAGGGCGTGGCAAATGGTTTACAAAGAGATTGAAGAGGAGTGGGCTGATGCACGATCCCTGAGGAACTCCTGCTGTCGGGATAAAGGCTTCTGCTTCCTTGTTGTTAAACATTGGAATTATTGATCTATGGCTTAGAATTATTTGTACTAGTCTTAGGAGGGTCCAGTTGTGGTGTGGTATGGATTGCAGCTTGAAGAGCAGACCCATTATGCCATAGACTGTTAAAGGCCTTGTTGACATCTCTGGTTGCTATTAATGCTGTCTGGTGCTGTTTCCTGATACCGGCGTTCTGCCTCATAAATGATGTTGATGGCATGTTGCGTTGATCTGTGGTTCCTAAAACCCAAACTGTTTTTCTGTATACAGATTGGTGGTACTCCATGTAGTAGTTAATGCGATTTGACAGTATTTTCTCAAAGCACTTTCCTGTCGACTCCAACAGGGAGATAGGCCTATAGTTTCCAGGGACATGTTTGCTGTTGCCTGGCTTCGGGATAAAGATCATTTTGCAGTTTTAAATACTTGTGGGTAGTGGCCTGAGACGAGGATGGCGTTGAAGACATTGATCAGGGACTGCAGGTAGTTTAGAGGTAGACACATCAGTTGGTTGACTGTTATTCCTGACAAACCTGGCGCTTTGTTCCTCGTTTTCTTTAATACTTCTATCAGCTCCCGTAAGGTGATGGATCGGGTGGTCAGGGTCGAGGAGTGCGGTGTCCACTAGAGGCCTGCTAGACAGGTTCTCCACGTTTTCAGCAACCCATTGGTTGACTGTACGGTGGTTGTCATTGTTGATTTGGCTGTTGTTTTCTGTAAAGATTCCCTCCCAAACTAATCCCATGAGATTAGCCTGCAGGTGTGCATCTTCCACTCTGGTGGTTATTACCTCGTTGTTGTCATCAGTATATGTATAGCTTGAGGTGCGACAGTGGCGTCTTTGATGATCCTAGGAGTTGTCTGATCTTTCCCCAGACTCTGGCAGGTTCTCTCTTGTACTGGTTCACTTGGTTGACTAGTGTACCCCAAATATGACTTTTGTGTAGGAGCGTGAGGCCCAAGACTTCACGTCTGAGGGACTGAATGATATGGAGGGATGGCTGGCCTGTGCGTAGGCGCCTCACACATTCTTGTTGGTAATGCCTCATTTTATCCTTGATCTCTCTGGTTGGTTTGTATTGCTGAATTATTCTGGTGTTAGGTCACAATTGGCCATAGTTGCTTCAGTGATGCGAGTATGTATGGAGGCAATTACTGCGTCAATGTCTGGACCGGTTGGTTGTCAAGATCAGTGCCAAGGAACTCCATATATGGGCGAAGTCGAACTGTGGTTTAGATTGGGTCTAAATTCTAAAGGGAGATGCTTGGAGGTGGAGAATAACAGGTATGTGATCTGAACCCACATCACTACCTGGGAGTATTCTACTGTGAAAGATATTGCATTCAACATTCGTCAGTATAATATCAGGTTTTCCTTGGTGGTTACCTACACAGGTTTTAAAGTAGGGACCCAAGAAGGTTAAGTTCCTCGCTGTCATGAGTATTATATAATAGTTGATCTTTGATGTCATCACGTCCATTGGTGTCATTGAAAATTGCTGCATGGTGTGCATTAAAGTCCCCTGCAAGGATCGTTGGGGCATTTCTGTTGAGCACCTTGTGAATGGCTCTCGAGGGGATGGAGTGCTGGCCTGGGTGGATGTAGGCAGTTAAAATAGCAAGTGGGCCATGATTCGTGACTATTTCCACAGCTAGGGAGCATATTTCCACAGCTAGGGAGCATATTTCCACAGCTAGGGGCATTTTCTTCTTGGAGGTAGATGTTGGTGAAGAAGCAGCCCAGCTTGATGAGCACCGCAACACCTCTATTCTGCCCAGAGTTCCTTTCAGTGGTCGTGTATCCATAGAGTTTAATGTGTTGGTCTGGGCGTGCAGAAGTGTCGTTTAATAGGATGACTTCAGGGTGATAGTTACATGCTTCCAGCTCTAGTAAATATTTGTTGTTGAAAAAGTGCCTTATGTAAGTGCCTTATGTTAACTTGCATAATTGTAATCCCCATTAGTGTTTGGTGTTTCTGAAGGGGTATGGTGACCTTTCAGGCTGCTTCTTTTGCTGGCCTTTTTTCTTAGCTGTCTGTACAGGTTTCGTTTCCCTTATCTGGTGTGCTTCCCTCTGCCCCTCGCTTGTGCTCTGCTCTCCTCCTCCTCTTCTTCCTCCTCTTTTGCTACATCTTCCTCTTCCGTTTCATCATCTTCTTCTTCTTCATCTCCTGAGGCTTGTTCGTCTTCCACTACTTCAGTGGTAGACGTATCTGGCAGCTTTCTCAAAACCCAAATGTCGAGTACACAATGTGTCAACTTTAAGAAAGAGAAAACATGCACTCTCTAGAACATTATATTGTAGAATGTCCCATACTGACTGACTTTCGCCCTCCTGGGCTAAGGTATGCTGAACTGTGTAATTACTATATGAGTACTGGAACACTTGATGATATATTGGACTTGTACCCAAGATTAACCATGTAATGTATCAATTATGAAATGTACGTGATGTAACTATATAACCTGAGCTTGTAAAAGCACCTTCATCACCTTCAGTGATTAAGTTCTTAATTGCACACTAGTTTCTCTATCAGCTATCTCACTCTGTCAGAGTAAAAGAGACAAATGTATGTGAATGCATGTGTGTGTGTATATATGTATGTATACATGTATGTATATATGTATGTGTACATATATATGTGTGTACTCACCTATTTGTGCTTGCAGGATCGAGCATTGACTCTTGGATCCCGCCTTTCCAGCTATCGGTTGTTTACAGCAATGACTCCTGTCCCATTTCCCTATCATACCTAGTTTTAAAAGTATGAATAGTATTTGCTTCCACAACCTGTTCTCCAAGTGCATTCCATTTTTCCATTACTCTCACGCTAAAAGAAAACTTCCTAACATCTCTGTGACTCATCTGAGTTTCCAGTTTCCACCCATGTCCCCTCGTTCTGTTATTATTACGTGTGAACATTCATCTATTTCCACTTTGTCAATTCCCCTGTGTATTTTATATGTCCCTATCATATATCCTCTCTCCCTTCTTTTCTCTAGTGTCGTAAGGTTCAGTTCCTTCAGACGCTCTTCATATCCCATCCCTCGTAACTCTGGGACAAGCCTCGTCGCAAACCTCTGAACCTTCTCCAGTTTCTTTATGTGTTTCTTCAGGTGGGGGCTCCATGATGGCGCGGCATACTCTAAGACAGGTCTCACGTAGGCAGTGTAAAGCGCCCTAAAAGCCTCCTCATTTAGGTTTCTGAATGATGTTCTAATTTTCGCCAGTGTAGAGTACGCTGCTGTCGTTATCCTATTTATATGTGCCTCAGGAGTTAGATTAGGTGTCACATCCACTCCCAGGTCTCTTTCTCGAATCGTTACAGGTAGGCTGTTCCCCTTCATTGTGTACTGTCCCTTTGGTCTCCTGTCACCTGATCCCATTTCCATAGCTTTACATTTACTGGTGTTAAACTCCAGTAGCCATTTCCCTGACCATCTCTGCAACCTGTTTAAGTCCTCTTGGAGGATCCTACAATCCTCGTCTGTCACAACTCTTCTCATTAATTTTGCGTCATCTGCAAACATTGACATGTATGATTCCACTCCTGTAAACATATCATTTAAGTAAATTAGAAAGAGGATTGGTCCAGCACCGATCCTTGAGATACTCCACTTGTTACTGTTCGCCAGTCCGACTTCTCGCCCCTTACCATTACCCTCTAGCTATTTCCTGTTAGGTAGTTCTTCACCCATACTAGGGCCTTTCCGCTACTCCTGCCTGCCTCTCAAGTTTGTAAAGCAGTCTCATGTGCGGTACTGTATCAAAGGCCTTTTTGGCAGTCAAGAAATATGCAGTCTGCCCAGCCTTCTCTGTCCTGCCTTATCCTTGTTACTTTATCATAGAATTCTAAAAGGTTTGTTAGGCATGATTTCCCTGTCCAGAACCCATGTTGGTGCTTGTTTACAAACCCAATGCTCTCCAGGTGCTCAACAAGTCTTAGCCTAATTATTCTTTCAAGTATTTTGCAGGGGATGCTTGTCAGTGATACGGGTCTGTAGTTAAGTGCCTCCTCCCTATCACCTTTTTTGAAAATCGGTACGACATTTGCCTCCTTTCCAGCAACTGGGCAATTCTCCCGACATAAGTGACTTATTAAAGATCATTGCCAGAGGCACGCTGAGAGCCTGCGCTGCCTCTTTAAGTATCCACGGTGATACTTTGTCTGGTCCAACAGCTTTATTGCATCCAGTGTTGTCAACTGTTTCATTACTCCTCTGCTGTCACCTCTATATCTGATAGTCTTTCATCTTGGGTAACCCCTTCCAACAATGGGAGCTGCTCAGGCTCGGTAGTGAACACTCCATGGAATTTTGCATTCAGTACCTCGCAGATTTCCTTGTCGCTTTCTGTATATGCCCCTTCTGTTTTCCTCAGTCTTGTCACTTGGTCATTTACCGACATCTTCCTTCTTATATGGCTATGTAGTAATTTAGGTTGCTTTTTTGCTTTGACTGCAATATCATTCTCATAATTTCTTTCCGACACTCGTCTTATGTTAATGTAATCATTCCTAGCTCTGTTACATCTAATCCTGTTGTCCTCTGTCCTTTGTCTTCTGTTACTTCCTCCACTCCCTCCTGCTTCTCACCTTTGCTTCCTGACACTGTCTATTAAACCATTGGGTTTATTATATTCCCTCCTGCTTTTTTTCTTTATTGTTGGAATAAATCTCTCTTCAGCCCTCCTTGCATTTCAATATGACTTGGTTTCATCATACCTATGCACTGTTTTTCCTCTAAGTTCTTCTCCCACTGCACTTCTCCCAGGTAGTCCCTTATCCTTCTGTAGTCCCCTTCGTCTGTAATCAAGTCTCCTTTCCCGGACCTCTTGTCCTTTGGTCACAATTTTAAGCTCCATCATGTTAGTCAAAGACTAGGACACAATGGTCACTAGCTCCTAGTGGTATTTCATGTTCCAACTGCTCGATGTCTTCTACATTCTGGGTGAAAATGAGATCTAATAGGCTGGCGTATCCCCTCCTCTTTCCCATGTATCTTCTTTCACATGCTGTGTTAGGAAATTCCTGTCAATAACGTCTACCAGCTTCGCTCCCCAGGTCTCCTCCCCGCCATGGGATTCCTAGTTTCCCAATCTATCTCTCCGTGATTTAGGTCCCCCATGACCAGCAGCTCGCTCTCTTCTATGCGCTAAAGTTGCTGCCCTCTGCAGTTCATCTATACATGTCTTGTGCTGTCCTCGTACTCCTGCCTGGGCCTTCTACTGTTTGGTGGGGATTGTAGAGTATCAAGATTACAATCTTCTTCCCATCCACTGTCAGAGTTCCATGTATGAAGCTCGTGCTTTCATTGGTACCAGATTTTCAGCTCATCAAACTTCCATTTCCGCTTTATTAGGAGTGCCACTCCTCCTCCCTGTCTCTGTGTCCTTCTTTTCTATCACCTGGTAACCCTCTGGGAAAGGATTGCATCCGAGATCATGCCATTTCTTTTAGTTTCCCACTATTGCCACTATGTCTGGGTCTGCAACTCATACTCTTTCTTTATCTATTTCTGCTTATTGGGCTACCCCATCAGCATTGGTGTACCCAAACCTTGAGACTCTTCCTGGAAACTCGGGTGTCAGAGTTCCCCCTTTCACCAGGGGTCTGGGGGGAACTGGGGGTGTCTGGGGGGCGAGTGGGGGCTGTGGGGGTGAATGGTGGGGGGTGCTAGGGGGGTGCCTGGGAGTGCCTGGTGTGTCACAGTGGGCGCCGGGCTGGGAGTGTCACAGTGGGCGCCGGGCTGGGAGTGTCACAGTGGGCGCCGGGCTAGGGTGTCACAGTGGGCGCCGGGCAGGGTGTCACAGTGGGCGCCGGGCAGGGTGTGTCACAGTGGGCGCCGGGCTGGGAGTGTCACAGTGGGCGCCGGGCTGGGTGTCACAGTGGGCGCCGGGCAGGGTGTGTCACAGTGGGCGCCGGGCTGGGAGTGTCACAGTGGGCGCCGGGCTGGGAGTGTCACAGTGGGCGCCGGGCTGGGAGTGTCACAGTGGGCGCCGGGCTGGGAGTGTCACAGTGGGCGCCGGGCAGGGAGTGTCACAGTGGGCGCCGGGCTGGGTGTGTCACAGTGGGCGCCGGGCTGGGAGTGTCACAGTGGGCGCCGGGCTAGGGTGTGTCACAGTGGGCGCCGGGCTGGGTGTGTCACAGTGGGCGCCGGGCTGGGAGTGTCACAGTGGGCGCCGGGCTGGGTGTGTCACAGTGGGCGCCGGGCTGGTGAGTGTCACACGTGGGCGCCGGGGCTGGGAGTGTCACAGTGGGCGCCGGGCTGGGTGTCACAGTGGGCGCCGGGCTGGGAGTGTCACAGTGGGCGCCGGGCTGGGAGTGTCACAGTGGGCGCCGGGCTGGGAGTGTCACAGTGGGCGCCGGGCTGGGAGTGTCACAGTGGGCGCCGGGCAGGGAGTGTCACAGTGGGCGCCGGGCTGGGAGTGTCACAGTGGGCGCCGGGCTGGGAGTGTCACAGTGGGCGCCGGGCATGGGAGTGTCACAGTGGGCGCCGGGCTAGGGAGTGTCACAGTGGGCGCCGGGCTGGGAGTGTCACAGTGGGCGCCGGGCTGGGAGTGTCACAGTGGGCGCCGGGCTGGGAGTGTCACAGTGGGCGCCGGGCTGGGAGTGTCACAGTGGGCGCCGGGCTGGGAGTGTCACAGTGGGCGCCGGGCTGGGGTGTCACAGTGGGCGCCGGGCTGGAGTGTCACAGTGGGCGCCGGGCATGGGATGTGTCACAGTGGGCGCCGGGCTGGGAGTGTCACAGTGGGCGCCGGGCAGGGAGTGTCACAGTGGGCGCCGGGCTGGGAGTGTCACAGTGGGCGCCGGGCTGGGAGTGTCACAGTGGGCGCCGGGCTGGGAGTGTCACAGTGGGCGCCGGGCTGGGAGTGTCACAGTGGGCGCCGGGCTGGGAGTGTCACAGTGGGCGCCGGGCTGGGAGTGTCACAGTGGGCGCCGGGCTGGGAGTGTCACAGTGGGCGCCGGGCTGGGAGTGTCACAGTGGGCGCCGGGCTGGGAGTGTCACAGTGGGCGCGCGGCAGGGTGTGTCACAGTGGGCGCCGGGCTGGGAGTGTCACAGTGGGCGCCGGGCTGGGATGTGTCACAGTGGGCGCCGGGCTGGGAGTGTCACAGTGGGCGCCGGGCTGGTAGTGTCACAGTGGGCGCCGGGCTGGGAGTGTCACAGTGGGCGCCGGGCTGGGTAGTGTCACAGTGGGCGCCGGGCAGGGAGTGTCACAGTGGGCGCCGGGCTGGGAGTGTCACAGTGGGCGCCGGGCTGGGAGTGTCACAGTGGGCGCCGGGCTGGGTAGTGTCACAGTGGGCGCCGGGCTAGGGAGTGTCACAGTGGGCGCCGGGCTGGGAGTGTCACAGTGGGCGCCGGGCAGGGTGTGTCACAGTGGGCGCCGGGCTGGGAGTGTCACAGTGGGCGCCGGGCTGGGAGTGTCACAGTGGGCGCCGGGCTGGGTGTGTCACAGTGGGCGCCGGGCTGGGTGTGTCACAGTGGGCGCCGGGCTGGGAGTGTCACAGTGGGCGCCGGGCTGGGTGTGTCACAGTGGGCGCCGGGCTGGGTAGTGTCACAGTGGGCGCCGGGCAGGGAGTGTCACAGTGGGCGCCGGGCTGGGAGTGTCACAGTGGGCGCCGGGCTGGGAGTGTCACAGTGGGCGCCGGGCTGGGAGTGTCACAGTGGGCGCCGGGCATGGGAGTGTCACAGTGGGCGCCGGGCTGGGAGTGTCACAGTGGGCGCCGGGCAGGGAGTGTCACAGTGGGCGCCGGGCTGGGAGTGTCACAGTGGGCGCCAGGGCATGGGAGTGTCACAGTGGGCGCCGGGCTAGGGAGTGTCACAGTGGGCGCCGGGCTGGGAGTGTCACAGTGGGCGCCGGGCTGGGTAGTGTCACAGTGGGCGCCAGGGCAGGGAGTGTCACAGTGGGCGCCGGGCTGGGTGTGTCACAGTGGGCGCCGGGCTGGTGTGTCACAGTGGGCGCCGGGCTGGGTAGTGTCACAGTGGGCGCCGGGCAGGGTGTGTCACAGTGGGCGCCGGGCTGGGAGTGTCACAGTGGGCGCCGGGCTGGGATGTGTCACAGTGGGCGCCGGGCTGGGAGTGTCACAGTGGGCGCCGGGCTGGGAGTGTCACAGTGGGCGCCGGGCTGGGAGTGTCACAGTGGGCGCCGGGCTGGGAGTGTCACAGTGGGCGCCGGGCTGGGAGTGTCACAGTGGGCGCCGGGCTGGGAGTGTCACAGTGGGCGCCGGGCTGGGAGTGTCACAGTGGGCGCCGGGCTGGGAGTGTCACAGTGGGCGCCGGGCTGGGTGTGTCACAGTGGGCGCCGGGCTGGGTGTGTCACAGTGGGCGCCGGGCTGGGAGTGTCACAGTGGGCGCCGGGCTGGGTAGTGTCACAGTGGGCGCCGGGCTGGGATGTGTCACAGTGGGCGCCGGGCTGGGAGTGTCACAGTGGGCGCCGGGCTGGGAGTGTCACAGTGGGCGCCGGGCTGGGAGTGTCACAGTGGGCGCCGGGCTGGGAGTGTCACAGTGGGCGCCGGGCTGGGAGTGTCACAGTGGGCGCCGGGCTGGGAGTGTCACAGTGGGCGCCGGGCTGGGAGTGTCACAGTGGGCGCCGGGCTGGGAGTGTCACAGTGGGCGCCGGGCTGGGAGTGTCACAGTGGGCGCCGGGCTGGGAGTGTCACAGTGGGCGCCGGGCTGGGAGTGTCACAGTGGGCGCCGGGCTGGGAGTGTCACAGTTGGCGCCGGGCTGGGAGTGTCACAGTGGGCGCCGGGCTGGGAGTGTCACAGTGGGCGCCGGGCTGGGAGTGTCACAGTGGGCGCCGGGCTGGAGTGTGTCACAGTGGGCGCCGGGCTGGGAGTGTCACAGTGGGCGCCGGGCTGGGAGTGTCACAGTGGGCGCCGGGCTGGGATGTGTCACAGTGGGCGCCGGGCTGGGTGTGTCACAGTGGGCGCCGGGCAGGGTGTGTCACAGTGGGCGCCGGGCTGGGAGTGTCACAGTGGGCGCCGGGCTGGGAGTGTCACAGTGGGCGCCGGCAGGGAGTGTCACAGTGGGCGCCGGGCAGGGAGTGTCACAGTGGGCGCCGGGCTGGGATGTGTCACAGTGGGCGCCGGGCTGGGTGTGTCACAGTGGGCGCCGGGCTGGGTGTGTCACAGTGGGCGCCGGGCAGGGTGTGTCACAGTGGGCGCCGGGCTGGGTGTGTCACAGTGGGCGCCGGGCTGTGTGTGTCACAGTGGGCGCCAGGGCAGGGAGTGTCACGAGTGTGCACAGTGGGCGCCAGGCAGGGAGTGTCACAGTGGGCGCCGGGCTGGGAGTGTGACAGTGGGCGCCGGGCTGGGTGTGTCACAGTGGGCGCCGGGCTTGGTGTGTCACAGTGGGCGCCGGGCTGGGAGTGTCACAGTGGGCGCCGGGCAGGGAAGTGTCACAGTGGGCGCCGGGCTGGGAGTGTCACAGTGGGCGCCGGGCTGGGAGTGTCACAGTGGGCGCCGGGCTGGGAGTGTCACAGTGGGCGCCGGGCTGGGTGTGTCACAGTGGGCGCCGGGCTGGAGTGTCACAGTGGGCGCCGGGCTGGGAGTGTCACAGTGGGCGCCAGGGCTGGGAGTGTCACAGTGGGCGCCGGGCTGGGAGTGTCACAGTGGGCGCCGGGCTGGGAGTGTCACAGTGGGCGCCGGGCAGGGAGTGTCACAGTGGGCGCCGGGCTGGGAGTGTCACAGTGGGCGCCGGGCTTGGTGTGTCACAGTGGGCGCCGGGCTGGGAGTGTCACAGTGGGCGCCAGGCAGGGAGTGTCACAGTGGGCGCCGGGCTGGGAGTGTCACAGTGGGCGCCGGGCTGGGAGTGTCACAGTGGGCGCCAGGCAGGGAGTGTCACAGTGGGCGCCGGGCTGGGAGTGTCACAGTGGGCGCCGGGCTGGGAGTGTCACAGTGGGCGCCAGGGCTAGGGAGTGTCACAGTGGGCGCCGGGCTGGGAGTGTCACAGTGGGCGCCGGGCTGGGTGTGTCACAGTGGGCGCCAGGCTGGGAGTGTCACAGTGGGCGCCGGGCTGGGTGTGTCACAGTGGGCGCCGGGCTGGGAGTGTCACAGTGGGCGCCGGGCTGGGAGTGTCACAGTGGGCGCCGGGCAGGGAGTGTCACAGTGGGCGCCGGGCTGGGAGTGTCACAGTGGGCGCCGGGCTGGGAGTGTCACAGTGGGCGCCGGGCTGGGAGTGTCACAGTGGGCGCCGGGCTGGGTGTGTCACAGTTGGCGCCGGGCTGGGAGTGTAACCGTGGGCGCCGGGCTGGGAGTGTCACAGTGGGCGCCGGGCTGGGTGTGTCACAGTGGGCGCCTGGCAGGGTGTGTCACAGTGGGCGCCGGGCAGGAAGTGTCACAGTGGGCGCCGGGCAGGGAGTGTCACAGTGGGCGCCGGGCTGGGAGTGTCACAGTGGGCGCCGGGCTGGGAGTGTCACAGTGGGCGCCGGGCTGGGAGTGTCACAGTGGGCGCCGGGCTGGGAGTGTCACAGTGGGCGCCGGGCTGGGAGTGTCACAGTGGGCGCCGGGCTGGGAGTGTCACAGTGGGCGCCGGGCTGGGAGTGTCACAGTGGGCGCCGGGCAGGGAGTGTCACAGTGGGCGCCGGGCTGGGAGTGTCACAGTGGGCGCCGGGCAGGGTGTGTCACAGTGGGCGCCGGGCTGGGAGTGTCACAGTGGGCGCCGGGCTGGGTGTGTCACAGTGGGCGCCGGGCTGGGAGTGTCACAGTGGGCGCCGGGCTGGGAGTGTCACAGTGGGCGCCGGGCTGGGAGTGTCACAGTGGGCGCCGGGCTGGGAGTGGCGCAGTGGGCGCCGGGCTGGGAGTGTCACAGTGGGCGCCGGGCTGGGTGTGTCACAGTGGGCGCCGGGCTGGGTGTGTCACAGTGGGCGCCGGGCTGGGAGTGTCACAGTGGGCGCCGGGCTGGGAGTGTCACAGTGGGCGCCGGGCAGGGAGTGTCACAGTGGGCGCCGGGCTGGGAGTGTCACAGTGGGCGCCGGGCTGGGAGTGTCACAGTGGGCGCCGGGCTGGGAGTGTCACAGTGGGCGCCGGGCTGGGTGTGTCACAGTGGGCGCAGGGCTGGGAGTGTCACAGTGGGCGCCGGGCTGGGAGTGTCACAGTGGGCGCCGGGCTGGGAGTGTCACAGTGGGCGCCGGGCTGGGTGTGTCACAGTGGGCGCCGGGCTGGGTGTGTCACAGTGGGCGCCGGGCAGGGAGTGTCACAGTGGGCGCCGGGCTGGGAGTGTCACAGTGGGCGCCGGGCTGGGAGTGTCACAGTGGGCGCCGGGCTGGGAGTGTCACAGTGGGCGCCGGGCTGGGTGTGTCACAGTGGGCGCCTGGCAGGGTGTGTCACAGTGGGCGCCGGGCAGGAAGTGTCACAGTGGGCGCCGGGCAGGGAGTGTCACAGTGGGCGCCGGGCTGGGAGTGTCACAGTGGGCGCCGGGCTGGGAGTGTCACAGTGGGCGCCGGGCTGGGAGTGTCACAGTGGGCGCCGGGCTGGGTGTGTCACAGTGGGCGCCGGGCTGGGAGTGTCACAGTGGGCGCCGGGCTGGGAGTGTCACAGTGGGCGCCGGGCTGGGAGTGTCACAGTGGGCGCCGGGCTGGGAGTGGCGCAGTGGGCGCCGGGCTGGGAGTGTCACAGTGGGCGCCGGGCTGGGTGTGTCACAGTGGGCGCCGGGCTGGGTGTGTCACAGTGGGCGCCGGGCTGGGAGTGTCACAGTGGGCGCCGGGCTGGGAGTTTCACAGTGGGCGCCGGGCAGGGAGTGTCACAGTGGGCGCCGGGCTGGGAGTGTCACAGTGGGCGCCGGGCTGGGAGTGTCACAGTGGGCGCCGGGCTGGGAGTGTCACAGTGGGCGCCGGGCTGGGTGTGTCACAGTGGGCGCCTGGCAGGGTGTGTCACAGTGGGCGCCGGGCAGGAAGTGTCACAGTGGGCGCCGGGCAGGGAGTGTCACAGTGGGCGCCGGGCTGGGAGTGTCACAGTGGGCGCCGGGCTGGGAGTGTCACAGTGGGCGCCGGGCTGGGAGTGTCACAGTGGGCGCCGGGCTGGGAGTGTCACAGTGGGCGCCGGGCAGGGAGTGTCACAGTGGGCGCCGGGCAGGGAGTGTCACAGTGGGCGCCGGGCAGGGAGTGTCACAGTGGGCGCCGGGCTGGGAGTGTCACAGTGGGCGCCGGGCTGGGAGTGTCACAGTGGGCGCCGGGCTGGGAGTGTCACAGTGGGCGCCGGGCTGGGAGTGTCACAGTGGGCGCCGGGATGGGAGTGTCACAGTGGGCGCCGGGCTGGGAGTGTCACAGTGGGCGCCGGGCTGGGAGTGTCACAGTGGGCGCCGGGCAGGGAGTGTCACAGTGGGCGCCGGGCTGGGAGTGTCACAGTGGGCGCCGGGCAGGGTGTGTCACAGTGGGCGCCGGGCTGGGAGTGTCACAGTGGGCGCCGGGCTGGGTGTGTCATAGTGGGCGCCGGGCTGGGAGTGTCACAGTGGGCGCCGGGCTGGGAGTGTCACAGTGGGCGCCGGGCTGGGAGTGTCACAGTGGGCGCCGGGCTGGGAGTGGCGCAGTGGGCGCCGGGCTGGGAGTGTCACAGTGGGCGTCGGGCTGGGTGTGTCACAGTGGGCGCCGGGCTGGGTGTGTCACAGTGGGCGCCGGGCTGGGAGTGTCACAGTGGGCGCCGGGCTGGGAGTTTCACAGTGGGCGCCGGGCAGGGAGTGTCACAGTGGGCGTCGGGCTGGGAGTGTCACAGTGGGCGCCGGGCTGGGAGTGTCACAGTGGGCGCCGGGCTGGGAGTGTCACAGTGGGCGCCGGGCTATGTGTGTCACAGTGGGCGCAGGGCTGGGAGTGTCACAGTGGGTGCCGGGCTGGGAGTGTCACAGTGGGCGCCGGGCTGGGAGTGTCACAGTGGGCGCCGGGCTGGGTGTGTCACAGTGGGCGCCGGGCTGGGTGTGTCACAGTGGGCGCCGGGCAGGGAGTGTCACAGTGGGCGCCGGGCTGGGTGTGTCACAGTGGGCGCCGGGCTGGGTGTGTCACGGTGGGCGCCGGGCTGGGAGTGTCACAGTGGGCGCCGGGCTGGGTGTGTCACAGTGGGCGCCGGGCTGGGTGTGTCACAGTGGGCGCCGGGCTGGGAGTGTCACAGTGGGCGCCGGGCTGGGAGTGTCACAGTGGGCGCCGGGCTGGGAGTGTCACAGTGGGCGCCGGGCTGGGTGTGTCACAGTGGGCGCCGGGCTGGGAGTGTCACAGTGGGCGCCGGGCTGGGAGTGTCACAGTGGGCGCCGGGCTGGGAGTGTCACAGAGGGCGCCACCTGGTGTAGGGAAGGCTCCTCTTCTGAGTCTTCATCGTGAATATCAATACTCTGGCTTGCTGAGGATGAGTGATCAGAAGGGGCAGGTGAGGCAGGAATGATTCGTCAAGTGACTGGGTGTTGGGGTTTACCATGATGGTGACACCTTCCACATGAGGGGTGAAGGGTTACCTCTCTCTGCTGCGTTGAGCTGGGGAGTCTGAGAGAGGTGTTTGTCTTGGGACTTGTGAGGTGGGTGGGACAGGGAGTTTGTCATATCTTGCATGGCGGTGGTTGTTTCATTTATTGTGGGTTCAGAGACCGGGGGTTCGTGGTGTGGTGACTGTGCTTGCGATGATTGTTCAGGGCTGGATGAGAATGCATCATCTGGGATTGTGACTGTAGGTAGATTGTTAGCCATCAAAAGCTTATTGATTGTTGTGGAAAATACGAATGGGTATTCTGCAGCAGCCTGCGGATGGTGCTACAATTGTTATTAAGACCTGCACCACCTCCCAAATCATCAGAAGACACAAAAGGCGCCTGTGACATTGACGTTGTTGGGTGAGTTTGGTCCACCCCCCAAGCATTATGCTGGTTAGGTAAGGATGTCTGCTGGGAAGCCTGGTTTTTACCTTGACCTGGCAACTTAGGGAATGTTGCAGCGTTCATATTTGGTGTCGTCTGTGACTGGTTAGGTCGTGAGGTTAGGTCCTTGTCAAGGATTTTCTGTATTGCTGCTTTCCTCACTGGACACACAGGAGATACTGCTGTATGTCCACCTCCACAGAGGGCACATTTTCGTCTGTCAGGTTGAGGACAATCTCTAAATTTATGGTGTTCAGTACAAATACTACAAGTGCTTGTTGTTGCAGGACACTTGTTCACCACGTGGTCGAAGCTGAAGCAACGAAAGCATTGCTTAATATCAGTGAAACTTTCTCTTGAGATTTGTTCAGGTGTTATGTACCCAAAGCATTTAAATCCCTGATCAATCACCTGGGTAGCATGGGCAGTAGTAGTAAACATTATCTTGCGAGTGGGGCGTGGCTTGCCTTCTTTGGT
The DNA here is from genome assembly GCF_040958095.1 of Procambarus clarkii. Lineage (NCBI taxonomy): Eukaryota > Metazoa > Arthropoda > Malacostraca > Decapoda > Cambaridae > Procambarus > Procambarus clarkii. The sequence goes on along the minus strand of NW_027189431.1, from coordinate 117,203 downwards.
CATTCTGTGTATTTGTATAGCTTGTTGTTCATTGATTCTATTGATTTCGTCAAGCATATCATCGTCGTTGTGGTCCCTGGCTATGTGGCGATTGAATCGTGACAAACACAGTCCTCCCAACGTGGAATTTGCCAGTAGCATCGGGAATTACGCCCGCTGCATGGAGTGTAGACGCTTTATCGGGATGTAGGATTTTTTGAAGGTCATCTTCAGTTAGGAGCAAAACAACTGCCTCGTTGGTTGTAAGATAGGTTTCAACAGGTGAAACTTCAACATAGGTGCCAGGAACATTGGAAATCTGGGTTTCATCAAGTTTATAAGGTTCAACGAACCTTAGTTTGTCTTACTGGCATGATGATGATAGTGGTGTTAGCATGATTGGTGACTGATAATAATGTCTCCGGCCACCCCAACACGTGTCCCGCCACCCCAGCACGTGTCCCACCACCCCAGCACGTGTCCCGCCACCCCAACACGTGTCCAGCCACCCCCAACACGTGTCCCACCACCCCAACACGTGTCCCACCACCCCCAACACGTGTCCCACCACCCCAACACGTGTCCCACCACCCCAACACGTGTCCCGCCACTACAACACGTGTCCCACCACCCCAACACGTGTCCCGCCACCCCAACACGTGTCCCACCACCCCAACACGTGTCCCGCCACCCCCAACACGTGTCCCACCACCTCAACACGTGTCCCGCCACCCCAACACGTGTCCCGCCACCCCAACACGTGTCCCACCACCCCAGCACGTGTCCTTCCCACCCCAACACGTGTCCCGCCACCCCCAACACGTGTCCCACCACCCCAACACGTGTCCCGCCACCCCAACACGTGTCCCACCACCCCAACACGTGTCCCGCCACCCCAACACGTGTCCCGGCACCCCAACACGTGTCCTACCACCCCAACACGTGTTCCGCCTCCCCCAACACGTGTCCCACCACCCCAACATGTGTCCCACCACCTCAACACGTGTCCCGCCACCCCAACACGTGTCCCGCCACCCCAACACGTGTCCCACCACCCCAACACGTGTCTCGCCACCCCCAACACGTGTCCCGCCACCCCCAACACGTGTCCCGCCACCCCAACACGTGTCCCGCCACCCCCAACACGTGTCCCACCACCCCAACACATGTCCTGCCACCCCAACACGTGTCCCGCCACCCCAACACGTGTCCCGCCACCCCAACACGTGTCCCGCCACCCCCAACACGTGTCCCGCCACCCCCAACACGTGTCCCACCACCCCAACACATGTCCCGCCACCCCAACACGTGTCCCGCCACCCCAACACGTGTCATCTAAGACACGTCTAAGATGTAAGGGAATACATCAAAGTGCTCTGCTTTGTATTCTTTGGAGATTTAGTAGTAGGCATCCTTCAGTCTCGGGAGACTATGGAGTTGCGCCCTAGTTGTCAATCCTGGTGCAGCGTCTGGTGTGACTGATGAGGCCAATCCGAGAGTGGCAGTCCATCCCACACCGAGCACAAACGAAGTCCGATTCTGGTCTGTCTTCCCGGCTACTGGCTTTCCTTCTCTGTCTCTTTGCCTCCGATTCCTTAGCACGTGACTCCTCGAACTTGGAGAGACCTCTTTGAACAGACTGCCTCCAGGCTGAACGGTCTGTAGCCAGTGTCTCCCATATAGCAAGATCGACGTCCATGGCTTTCAGGTCCCTTTTGCATACGTCTTTGTACCGTAGCTGGGGCGTGCCTGTTGGACGCTTTCCCTGCCTCAGCTCTCCGTACAGGAGATCCTTGGGGATCCTGCCGTCGCCCATTCGCACAACGTGCCCGAGCCAGCGCATTCGTCTCTGTTTCAGCATTGTGTACATGCTGGTGATTCTTGCTCTCCTCAAGACGTTGTTGTTTGTCACCTTGTCCTGCCAGGTGATGTCCAAGATGTGTCGAAGGCAGCGCATGTGGTAGGCATTCAGTTGTCTTTCCTGACGGGCGCGGAGTGTCCAAGACTCACTGCCATAAAGGAGAGTGCTCAGGACACAGGATCTGTAAACCTGAATCTTAGTATGCTCAGTTAGCCTATTGTTGGTCCACACTCTCTTTGTCAGTCTGGACATGGTAGTAGATGCCTTACCGATGCGTTTGTTTAGCTCCGTATCAAGAGAGAGGGAGTCAGAGATTGTGGAGCCCAGGTACACGAAGTCGTGAACGACTTCCAGTTTGGAATCGGAGATGCCGATGTCAGGTGGGGAGTCCACTTCTTGTCCCATGACTTGCGTTTTCTTCAGACTGATGGTGAGTCCGAAAGCCTGAGAGGCCTCGCTGAAGCGGGTTATGAGCCGTTGGAGGTCTTCAGCTGAGTGGGCAGTGACTGCTGCGTCATCGGCAAAAAGGAAGTCGCGCAGACACCTCAGCCGAATCTTCGTCTTGGCTCTCAGCCTGGCGAGGTTAAAGAACTTTCCATCCGACCTGGTCCGGAGGTAAATGCCTTCCGTGACAGATCCGAAGGCGTGCCGCAGCATAACTGCGAAGAAAATCCCGAATAGGGTTGGAGCCAGTACGCAGCCCTGCTTTACTCCACTTCGGATGTCAAAGGCGTCTGATGTTAGGCCATCAAAGATCACGGTGCCCCTCATGTTCTCATGGAAAGATCTGATGATACTGAGGAGCCTGGGTGGGCATCCGATCTTGGGGAGGATCTTGAACAGGCCATCCCTGCTGACGAGGTCAAAGGCCTTCGTCAGAACTATGAAGGCTACGAAGAGTGGCTGCTTCTGTTCCCTGCATTTCTCCTGCAGTTGTCTGAGGGAAAAGACCATGTCGATGGTGGACCTGCCAGCTCTGAATCCGCATTGTGATTCTGGATAGACTCTCTCTGCAAGTACTTGGAGCCTCTTCAATGCGACTCGAGCAAACAACTTTCCGACAATACTGAGGAGGGAGATTCCACGGTAGTTGTTGCAGTCACCCCTGTCACCTTTATTCTTATACAGTGTGACAATGTTGGCATCCCTCATGTCCTGTGGCACCTCTCCTTCTGCCCAGCAGAGGCAGAGAATTTCATGCAGCTCCATGAGCAGGCCACCTCTGCAGCACTTCAAGGTCTCAGCAGGAATGCCATCTTTGCCAGGAGCTTTACCAGAAGCAAGGGAGTCTAGGGCATCGCTGAGTTCTTCCAGGGTCGGTTCGCTGTCGAGCTCCATTAACACAGGCAGACACTTAATGGCGCTCAGGGCATCTTCGGTGACCACATTGTCCCTGGCGTATAGCTCAGAGTAGTGCTCGACCCAGCACTTCAGCTGCAGTGTCTGGTCCTGAATCACCTCGCTAGTGGCAGATTTCAGAGGAGCGGTCTTCCTCTGGATTGGGCCGAGGGCCTGCTTGATGCCGTCATACATTCCCCTTACATTGCCTGTATCCGCTGCAGTCTGTATCTGGGAGCAGAGTAGGAGCCAATAGTTGTTGGCACATCGCCTGGCGCTCTGCTGCACTTTGCAGCGGACGGCCCGAAGGATCTGTAAGTTGTGCTGACTTGGGCTGGTTTTGTAGGCTGCCAAGGCGTTTCTCTCCTCTTCGATTACAGGTGTTATCTCTTCCGAGTGAGCCTCGAACCAGTCTGCCGACCTGCTGGTCTTCTTGCCAAAGGTGGAAATGGCAGCGTTGAACACAGCGTCTCTGAAGTGCTCCCATCTTTTACAGGCAGTGACCCCAGCTGGGCCAGGGAGAGCTTCCTCGAGCACGTGTGCAAAATCTTCCACCTTGTCCTGGTTGCGGGTCTTGGTGGTGTCGATGCGAGGTCTGCCCGCCTTTTTCGAGTGATGAATCTTCTTTGGTTGCATCTTGACCCTGCTACATACCAGGGAGTGGTCGGTGTCACAGACAGCACTCTGGTAGCTACGCGTAATCTTGACGCTGGGTAGACTTGCACGCCTGGTAAGAATCAGGTCAAGCTGGTGCCAGTGCTTGGATCTGGGGTGTCTCCAAGATACTCGGTGTTGAGGCTTTGTGCCGAAGAACGTGTTGGTGACACAAAGACCATGAAGACAGCAGAGTTCTAGCAGATGTTGCCCGTTCTCATTCATCCTTCCTATGTCGAACTGACCCAGGCAAGTGGGCCGAATGTTGTGCTCGGCACCCACTCTGGCGTTGAAGTCGCCGAGGATGAACAGTGGCTCCTTTACAGGGATTCTCGCTATGACTCTGTTGAGGTCATCGTAGAATTTTTCCTTTGCCTCTGCTGGAAAAGTCAGGGTTGGTGCATATGCACTAATTACATTGACTGGTCCTGTTTGGGAGTACACTTGCAGACAGAATTCGTTCGGTTTCCCCCATCGGTGGCATAATGTGTCCCAACAGTGCATTCCTGACGGCAAATCCCACACCATGTTCTCTGGTCTCATCTGGAGGTTTTCCTTGCCAGAAGAAAGAGAAGGTCCTCTCTCTCACAGATCCTGATCCTGGGAGCCTGGTCTCTTGGAGAGCAACAATATCCATCTGCAGCTTGCTCAGCTCCCTATCGATGATTGCTGTTTTTCGGGCATCATTGATTTCTTGCAGGTCGTCAGAGAAACCTGGTGTCAGTGTCCTGACATTCCATGTGCCCAGCTTTAGGGCAGTTGATATTTTCTTCTTTGGTTTGGTATTGCTTGGTGCAAAGTTGTCGGGCCGCTTGTCAGTTTTCACCCTAAACCCCACGCACCCAGTGAGGTTAACGGACCGTGGCGAGGCAACACCTTATTGGCTGGGGTTTGCCCAGCTTGAGGCGGGCGGTAGCTGCCCAGTGGGGCGCGATGACCCCTCCCACCGTCGGAAGCAACCCCTGGCGTCACACTCTTCGCCAATCGAGCAGAAGACTTAAAACCAGTAGACTGTCGCTTCCCGTGTTGATTCGACGCTGTGAGGCGAAGCTGGAGTGTCCTCTCCAGGGCGCAAAGCCTGGGTAGGTAGATATGGAGGAGAAGCTGTTACCCATGCAGCAGGTCCCCCCTCTCCACGTTGCTGAAATTATCCAATAGAAAGGCAAATGCCAATACGCATGGTTCCAGCAACGTCGCAGGAGCTGCCAGAACGAGGTCGACGTCAACAACGAACTGCCTTAGGGGCTCCAACTCCGGATTTTTCCTCGAGGTTGACTCCTGAAGCCTTTCCCAAAAAAGGGGTATGGCCGCAAGGCAGCGGAGGTTTAAAATCAGGGTTTTCCTTCCCCTAGATGGGCTGCCTTCCCAGGCTATCGAGTCCCATCTACCCGGAGCAGCTGGTTTTAAGGCTCCAGAGGTACGCCCTCGCCCCTTCTCCTGTCGGTAAAAGCAGTTCCGCCGGACTTAGACTAAGCCACCCGTGCAGGCCAGGAGTTGGACTTGGTTGTCAGAGGCTATTTGAGACGCATACCGTATAGGAGCATTTTATAGGTCATGGGAGCTCGTCCCCCATTACCACCCCCTGGCTATGACAACCCCTTGGAACTCTGGAGATTTAGTTTATTAGTTACTGCCGCTTAGGAGAGAGCAAGTGGAGCATATGTTAGGAGTGGTCTAGTAAGTGCTTTATAGTGGCGCGTTTTAGTATCAAGTTTGGCAAATGTATGTCTGTATAATTTGTTCATGGCTTGGTGAACTATTGCATGTTTCTGTGCAATGTGTGTGAAAGAGTAATTGTTGATAAAGTGTGAGGCCAAGAGGAACAAGATACAGAAATGTTAGTAGGATTAAGGAAGAATGAATAGAGTTGAACTGGAATAGGGTGTGCAGTTCCTTTACAGAGAAGTAGGGGACTTTTTAGTTGTTGAAGTTGGTTATAATGCGCCAGTGATACTCCCATTCTGTTACTACATAAAGTTCTTCTTGTGCTTTCCGTGATCAGGTGAGAGACATCCAGACGTGATGTGAGAGACATCATCAGCATAGCATATAGTTAATATGGTGCAATGAATAGGGTCAGGAATGGCAGTGATGCTTAGGGTGTAAAGTGTCAGGCAAGGACAGAGCCGTGAGGAACACTGGCATGTAATATGAAGTAATCAGTGTGTTGTCGGATGAACTTAATCCTCATTGTCCTATTATCTAAGTAGTTAGCAAGAAGTTTAGTGGTGATAATGGGGAAGATTAAAGTTGTTTGCGTAATTTGAGGCCGTCATGCCAGTGTCAAAGGCCTTCTCAACGTCCTTAGGGATGAGTGCAGTCTTAAGTCTTTAGTGATCGTTGATGCTGAGGTAATTGGTCATGATATTTAAGGTGTCATGTGTGGACCGGTGAGGCCGGAAGTCAAACTGTTTAATAGCAAGTCATTGTCTTCCAGGTGAGTTGTCTTCCAGGTGCGTTGTCTTCCAGGTGAGTTGTCTTCCAGGTGCGTTGTGAGTCTCATGCTAACTTGCCTTTCAAAGACTTTGTCAAGTGTGTCTAGAAGGCTGATGGGTCTGTAGTGTTTGGGTCAGTGTGAGGTTCCCAGGTTATGGAGTGAGAACAGCAGTGGCAGAGTTGAAGGTGAGAGGAAAATAACCAGAGGCAAGAAGGGGGGTGAATAAGTTAGTGACAGCAGCAATGATAGAAGCAGGGAATTGTCGGAGGGTGTGTCCAATGTCAGACGCACCAGGGGCGCTGTGACGAGTGCCCATGAGAGCTGTCTTGACACCAGCTGGAGTCAGCGGAGTCTGTAGTTCAGTGTGAGAGTTGAGGTTGTCAAGGTGGATGAGGTCGTCAGGTGTGGTTTCACGTCTGGTTTGGTGTACCCAGTCTTCAACTACTTCAGTGTTGGGAAGGGCAGTTGGTTCAGGAGGAAGGGGATGAAAAATACGTTCCCAATGGTGTTTGAAAATGTTAAGTACTTCGTCAGGTTCGGCGATTTTGTTATTTTGTAGAAGGTATTTAAATGATGTATGAACTGATCCTTGTAAGCGTTTGATTTGTGTCCAGAATTCCTGTTGTGTCAGTGTTCTGTGTTGTTCTGCTTGTTCAATGAGGTGTTTTGTGTGGTCTTACTCTAGGCTGTTGAGGATGTGGTTTTTTAGTGTTGTGAGGTCCCAGAGTACTTGTCCCTAGCGATGTGTTGTGTAGGACTCGAGAGTGATAAGAAGCTAGGAGGCGTTTAGTGAGAACGGAAGGGTTGACAAGTGAAGTGTGGTTTGAGTGTTGTGTTAGGAATGGTGATGTTTGCTGCATGTATGATGGTGTCTTGTATGTTGCGTGCTTGTGTGTCACTGTCAGTGTGATGTTTGTCATTGTATTCATAAGTGAGATTAGTATCATCAATGTGTTGTTTGAACATGTCCCAGTTTGCCCTGAAGCATGAGAAATGATGAGTGGTGGGGATTGTCGTGTCATGAACCCCCAGAGCCTCCCTGGCGGCGTAGTGCCTTACACAAATTACCAAGAGCCTCCTGGCCTACAATAGTTACGTCTAGATGGTAAGGAAAAGTCCAACAAAAGTTACCAGTTGACTGGGGCCAAATTATAAGCATGACACCATAATATATTCATACAAATTCACCCAGAACAAAACTCCCAATAGCACTTATGAGGTTGACAGCCGTCACTAGGCTCCAGCACCTGGTAACTGTGGTACACTAGTTCCTTGCTGGCCATAAGGTCTTAACAAGGTGCGGGGGTGACAGTCCAGCACCTGGTAACTGTGGTACACTAGTTCCTTGCTGGCCATAAGGTCTTAACAAGGTGCGGGGGTGACAGTCCAGCACCTGGTAACTGTGGTACACTAGTTCCTTGCTGGCCATAAGGTCTTAACAAGGTGCGGGGGTGACAGTCCAGCACCTGGTAACTGTGGTACACTAGTTCCTTGCTGGCCATAAGGTCTTAACAAGGTGCGGGGGTGACAGTCCAGCACCTGGTAACTGTGGTACACTAGTTCCTTGCTGGCCATAAGGTCTTAACAAGGTGCGGGGGTGACAGTCCAGCACCTGGTAGTGGTACACTAGTTCCTTGCTGGCCATAAGGTCTTAACAAGGTGCGGGGGTGACAGTCCAGCACCTGGTAACTGTGGTACACTAGTTCCTTGCTGGCCATAAGGTCTTAACAAGGTGCGGGGGTGACAGATAGCACTGATGGGGTGGAGGGGGGGGGGGGTGGTCAAGTCTCAATAAGGACATCAAAAATCTCAGTCATGTCTTCTCCTGCCCACATTCCTAAGTCGTCTAGGAACGGGCAAGGTGCCCCCCCCCCCTCCCCCCAGCAGAGTCAACAACAGCTTGACACACAAAAGTCACCAACCACAGTTCCAAAAAAGACCCCACTGTGAAATCCACTGGTGATCCTGACCCATCACCTTGGTAATGCATCACTGGCATCATCGGCTTAACATAAATGTTGATACAAAGTTCTCAAACACAACACCATGTACAAAACTAGCCAGAGCTCAGACCACGTGAGTGTTCCTCCTTCCAACACTGGCCAGTGATGTGGCCTCGGCGAGCCGGGGGTGGGTGGGGGGCGGCAAACATCAGTGCCAACTTCTCCACCTTCCAACACTGGCCAGTGATGTGGCCTCGGCGAGCCGGGGGTGAGTGGGGGGCGGCAAACATCAGTGCCAACTTCTCCACCTTCCAACACTGGCCAGTGATGTGGCCTCGGCGAGCCGGGGGTGGGGGGGGGGGCGGCAAACATCAGTGCCAACTTCTCCACCTTCCAACACTGGCCAGTGATGTGGCCTCGGCGAGCCGGGGGTTGGTGGGGGGCGGCAAACATCAGTGCCAACTTCTCCACCTTCCAACACTGGCCAGTGATGTGGCCTCGGCGAGCCGGGGGTGGGGGGGGGGGGGCGGCAAACATCAGTGCCAACTTCTCCACCTTCCAACACTGGCCAGTGATGTGGCCTCGGCGAGCCGGGGGTGGGGGGGGGCAAACATCAGTGCCAACTTCACCACCTTCCAACACTGGCCAGTGATGTGGCCTCGGCGAGCCGGGGGGGGGGGGGCGGCAAACATCAGTGCCAACTTCTCGAGTCTTCTCGGGGCGGCTGAAGCAATACGACGGCATCTCAGGGGCTGGCTGAAGCAATACGACAGCTTCTTAGGGGCGGGCTGAAGCAATACGACGGCTTCTCAGGGGCGGGCTGAAGCAATACGACGGCTTCTCAGGGGCGGGCTGAAGCAATACGACGGCTTCTCAGGGGCGGGCTGAAGCAATACGACGGCTTCTCAGGGGCGGGCTGAAGCAATACGACGGCTTCTCAGGGCGGGCTGAAGCAATACGACGGCTTCTCAGGGGCGGGCTGAAGCAATACGACATCTTCTCAGGGCGGGCTGAAGCAATACGACGGCTTCTCAGGGGCGGGCTGAAGCAATACGACGGCTTCTCAGGGGCGGCTGAAGCAATACGACGGCTTCTCAGGGGCGGGCTGAAGCAATACGACGGCTTCTCAGGGGCGGGCTGAAGCAATACTACGGCTTCTCAGGGGCGGGCTGAAGCAATACGACGGCTTCTCAGGAGCGGCTGAAGCAATACGACGGCTTCTCAGGGGCGGGCTGAAGCAATACTACGGCTTCTCAGGGGCGGGCTGAAGCAATACTACGGCTTCTCAGGGGCGGGCTGAAGCAATACTACGGCTTCTCAGGGGCGGGCTGAAGCAATACTACGGCTTCTCAGGGGCGGGCTGAAGCAATACGACGGCTTCTCAGGGGCGGGCTGAAGCAATACGACGGCTTCTCAGGGGCGGGCTGAAGCAATACGACGGCTTCTCAGGGGCGGCTGAAGCAATACGACGGCTTCTCAGGGGCGGGCTGAAGCAATACTACGGCTTCTCAGGGGCGGGCTGAAGCAATACTACGGCTTCTCAGGGGCGGGCTGAAGCAATACGACGGCTTCTCAGGGGCGGGCTGAAGCAATACTACGGCTTCTCAGGGGCGGGCTGAAGCAATACGACGGCTTCTCAGGGCGGGCTGAAGCAATACGACGGCTTCTCAGGGGCGGGCTGAAGCAATACGACGGCTTCTCAGGGGCGGGCTGAAGCAATACGACGGCTTCTCAGGGGCGGGCTGAAGCAATACGACGGCTTCGCAGGGGCGGGCTGAAGCAATACTACGGCTTCTCAGGGGCGGGCTGAAGCAATACTACGGTTTCTCAGGGGCGGGCTGAAGCAATACGACGGCTTCTCAGGGGCGGGCTGAAGCAATACTACGGCTTCTCAGGGGCGGGCTGAAGCAATACTACGGCTTCTCAGGGGCGGGCTGAAGCAATACGACGGCTTCTCAGGGGCGGCTGAAGCAATACTACGGCTTCTCAGGGGCGGGCTGAAGCAATACGACGGCTTCTCAGGGGCGGGCTGAAGCAATACGACGGCTTCTCAGGGGCGGGCTGAAGCAATACTACGGCTTCTCAGGGGCGGGCTGAAGCAATACGACGGCTTCTCAGGGGCGGGCTGAAGCAATACGACGGCTTCTCAGGGGCGGGCTGAAGCAATACGACGGCTTCTCAGGGGCGGGCTGAAGCAATACGACGGCTTCTCAGGGGCGGGCTGAAGCAATACGACGGCTTCTCAGGGCGGGCTGAAGCAATACTACGGCTTCTCAGGGGTGGGCTGAAGCAATACTACGGCTTCTCAGGGGCGGGCTGAAGCAATACGACGGCTTCTCAGGGGCGGGCTGAAGCAATACTACGGCTTCTCAGGGGTGGGCTGAAGCAATACTACGGCTTCTCAGGGGCGAGGATGGGTGAGGGTCAATGGTAGCAGGCCAATACGAGGTGCTGGATGACCAGTGTCCAGGAGGCGTCACTAACAGGTGTGTCTTCGCTGCGGTGCGGTTCTTCTCTGCTCTCTTCTGTCGCCTCCGGGCATGCGCGTGGGTGATGCGCAGATGCACGGCGTCGGACTGCCGTCCACCAATCAGGAGCGGCTAACATAAGAAATATTCCCTGGCGGGCATTTTGAATGTGGTTCCCTCCACACTCCCCCCGTCCCTATAAAACAAGGCGCGTATTAGAAACTTAATTTAACTTAAAATGTTCTTTATGAACGGACCCTCCACCGGCTTCACATTGAGGGGTGGAATAGTATGTATAATAACTGAAGAGAATGTGCGGTTTAACTAAACAAAAGAATACACTGTAACTGGTTTATTATTTATATATTTATGATCTACCTTTGAGATAGTATTGATCCTTGGTTCTTTTTAACACTACACCAAGGTGATATTTAATTTATTCTTATAACTATAAAATTATATATAATACCCGTATGCAATTACTTCCTTGCATCCCCTCACTTATATCTGGGTTAACCGATTATAAAGCCCTAGAGCAGGCAAGCAGGGGGTTGAAGACAGGGGCGAGGATGCAGAAATCTTGAGCGAGGAACTGGAGACGAGGTGAAGAGGGGAGATGAAAGATCGGTGGCCCAACCACCGTGGGTAAGACTTGCAGCTGATGCTGCGGTGTGGTGGTAGAGTGGAGTGCTCATGGGTGCTCGCTGATGTGTCTTGTAGGAGGCAGGGCTTCTCGTCGCGGTGTTCTTTACAGCTTTGCGTTGGTGTTCTACTGATTCCTTGATGTACTCGGGCACAGATCGTCGGTGTTTTTCTTCTTCCCAGGCCTCCTGGCGTGTTTGTTGGTCTTGCTACGTGTTGATACGGTGAGGCTATCGTTGGAGGTAGCTTCCAGCCGGAAATCTTCTGTTGTGTTGGGTTGCTTCAGTGGAGGAGGTGGTGTTCCCACCGAGACGTCCTCATCTGATGAGTCAGCTGAGTCAGGAGTAGATGCAGTGAATCTTGGAGGTTCAGTTCTTGCCTGTTGAGGCTTAATGGGGGTTGCAGCTGATTTTGGACGTTGAGAGGGTTCGCACACGAGAGATGGAACTGTATCAGTAGTCGATAGCGGAGGCGTCGGCGTCTGGGTGGCTTGTGATGAAGTTGCTGGAGGAGCAGGCTTTGCTGTTGATAGTAGATCCGTGAGCACGGCGGCGTTCACGGTGATGTCAGGGACCAAGACTGTATCTTGAGAACTTGAAGTGGTGTTGGTGAAGACTTCTTCTGGAACTATGAAAGCTGGAAGACCATTTGCTTTGTATAGAATATTTAATATTCTTACGTATTCCTGGGGGTTATTGCGAGCTATCATGCTGGCCGCCGATGTTAATAGTTGAACTGTGCTGTTCAGTGGTTGGTCGGTGTGGGCCGGGGATGATGGCTGGCTCGACGAATCGCAGGTTGGCGTTTGGGAACTGGCTCCCCATTGGCTGGTAGTAGCAGTGGGACGTCCTCCCGGAAGCTCCGGGAAAATGGCGGCTTGGGCGTTGAAACCTGAAGTAGAGGTGGTCGGTGATTGGCTTGTTGCTTCAGAGGTACTGGCTCCGATTGAAGATGTGGATTTCTCCATGTTTTTAATGACGTCTTGTCTATGAGGACAACGTATGGAGATTGCCGGATGGTCGCCTGTGCACAGCAAGCAGCATAGTGTTTCACACTTGCAGATGGAGTAATGGTGGTCAGCTGAGCAGAGGCTACACTGCTGAATACGCTGGGTACACCTGCTGGTGGAGTGGGTGTACTCGTAGCACCGGAGGCACTGGTTGACCATGTGGAAACGTTCCATCTTCACACGGAATGACGGAATGTGAATACCAAAGCTGTAAACACCATTTCTGGTAGCCATAATAGCCGCAGCTACTGTCTCGAAGGTCAGCTTCAGGGAGAGATTTCTGTTGAAGAAGTGAGCTTCGTGAAGCCCTAAGTCCGGGTTTGATGCCTTGAAGTCGCGCATGAACGCTCTTTCATCAGCTTCATCTTGTTCCACGACCCATTGGCTGAGGTCATGAATAACGACAGTGTTCAGCCAGGTACTGGCGTGGGAAGTTGAGACGAAGGTGTTGGTTGGAGAAATTGGCGCTGAAAAACAGAAGTTTGTCGACTTCCTCCTTACTATAAAAGAAGAGGAGGATGTCCTTGCCTTCCTGTTTGATGTCGTTGGGTGTCACTCCTGCAATGTCTTTAAAGAGCTTCAGGAGAGATGTTTTGGAGAATGGTTGCTCGTTAAGGGGCGTACCCCGGATCTTGTGACGCATGATGAGCTTCCTGGTGGCCGATGGGTCTCTCTCTCAAAGACTACCCGTCACTGGAGATGGCCTCCCGTCTCTACCCGGCATAAAACACCAAGTTAGGAGTGGGGTCTGACCAGCTAGAGAGACGCAAGTCTGCTGCCAATTATTTACCCACCCGGCAGTGCTGGGTGCGAGAGAGAAGAGCCGGAGCAACGAGAACACGTCCGGCCGTGACGGCTGCCTCCCCAGCAAACACAAATCATCTACACAACGTTCGCCTATCTCTTGCCATAGGTGTGGGAATGATTTGCATTGAGAATGGTGCAGGAAAGCCTTTGAGAAACTTTTACTCAAAAAATCCAAACACAAAGGTTTAATTATAAATTGTTTTTCTACAATTATTTTCTTCCAAATGTAAAACAAATAGTTTTTACATGTTTAAATATAAAATTTATGGTGTTTTTTTGTAAAATTCATTAATAAATTGTGAATGATATATATTGGCTGAGTGAAACCTTTATAATCCATTTAGTTATAATTTGAACAGAAAAAAGTATTTTTCCAAATTTTCTAAAAATTGCTCTTTTTAACACAATTTGACTCCTTATACATTCCACTAAACACTATATCATGTTTAAATATATAATTTATGTATTATTCTCTAAAATAATTTATATAAATTATATAAGTTGTTGGAAAGTGGTGTTAAGGATTCTGAAAACATTTTGTTGTGTTAATATGTTCTTATTAACTATGTCTCAAGTTCACAGTTTATCAAACAAGAATATTAACATTCGTCAACTCTTAAAATCTTATATGTTATCTTGCTGGTGCAAAAAAAGGGTGAATCTTTAGGAACAGCTATAGTATCTATATATCACAAATGGTGTTTTCCCTAACTCAAACAATGTAGGGTTTATTATTCTACACATATTTCTAATGACTCTTAGATGTTTACATTCTCTGAAGTATAATTGTGAAGGCTGTGTCCATCACTCTCAACACAGATTCTTAAACTCGTCTCTGCAGGTTCAACTATATAATTAGTTTCCATTTTGAATTTCCATGGACATTTGTATCCAAAATGAAACCAATGTGGTTTCCTTCAGCGCCTTCAGCCAGCACATTTGCTCATTCATTTCCACAGATTCCAACAAGGTAGGGGATTTACAGAAATTTGTATATTCATATTGTTATATATTAAAAATATGAATGCAGTTCAATATGATAAGACAAATACATGAGTTTATGATAAATTCGTTTTCTGTGATATACCATTGATATGCTCTTTTTTTCTTTAAACGGCAGACTAAACTAAAGTGCTCACATCAACAGATTTGATGTATAAATGGTCAACGCTCAACAGAGTTAGTATAAATGTATTAGTATAAATCTTACTTGTCTCATTGTTAATTCACATTCAATGTCAACTTGTGGTTTTGATGTGGCACGTTTGGCCAAGACACCCCACCCCATTATGCACCCCATACCCATCTTGTGGGCGGTTGTGGAAAGGGTTACAGAGGCACATAATGGGCTCAGGGACTGAACCCCACAATTCATTTAGCTAAGCAAGTTACAATCTTGATGAGCTAGTTACAAAATTCAATATAAGTCATCACATCAACAATGGGTTCGAGATCGACCTCAAGTACAGGTTCTAAATTAAGCAACTGACATATGTGGAGAGCTAGTATCAAAATTTATATGTTTGTCCTGCACACCGTCCCCCATCCAGTGGGCAGCGGTGGATAGGTTACAATCACTTAGTTGTTATCTACAGTTAGCAAACTGGGGATATTTGGCTAAAATTTCTGGTAGCAGATCATTTTGAATGAAATATTGACACATCGCTGGAACATTGGTTATAGAATTGTCTCTAAATTCATGTATCTTTTCGCACTCCATCACATAGTGACGGAGGGTGTGCGAATAATTTTGTTGACACAGTTTACATTTGGTCAGGTCTACATCAGCAGATAATGAGAATTCCCAGAGATACTTGTAACCGAGTCTAAGCCGAGCAGTAGTAACATCTAGAAGTCTGCTGATTTTATTGGATGATCCATAGATGTGTGGCTCCTCTTGTATGATATGTATGATAGATGGAATTACTAGTTCCAGTTTCTAGGCAGGCGATGAGTACTCACAATAACCTTAATTAAGCGTCAAAACAAAAATGTGTATACTCTTTTTACTCTCCTGACCTTAGTTCTCGAGCTATGTATTTCATTTTGGTACCAACGTGTTCGCAATAACATTCTCTAGAAGAAAATCAGCAAAAACGGTCACCAAAAGTTATATGAATACCAGCACCCAATAAATACCTACGTAGATGACTCGCCGTGAGTGCCCAAGAGCAACAAAATGTTTTTACTCTTGGGATTGTTATCACTTCCACACTTGTCCTACAGCGTTAATTTTGGTATCAATGTACTCGCAATGAAATTCCCAACACGGTGATATGAATATAAACGTAGAATAATGGTCGCTGCCCACCCGCAAGAGTGTGGGAAGTGGCGGAACTGTTACCCAGTATTGGTGACAAGACGACACATGGGCGAAACAGTGCTTTGAAAGTTTATAATTATATCACTGTCCTGACATTATTATTGTATGTACGTCATTCATTTTTGTGCCAATGTTTTCGCAATAGAATGTTCTATGAGCCCGTAGGTAAAAAAGAGCAACAAAGCGTAAGATAGAATAGCACCATATATAAAACAACGCTGGTACATATCAGTGAGCGTCAAACACACACGAAATGTGTGTGTTTGATGGTGGTCAAACGATGTTTGATGTGTTTGATCAGGTGATGTCCTGATCCGCATAATTAAAGTATGAATTATGTTGAGAAAAAATAAGAAAAAAGGGAAAAAACAGGGGTGGGAGAAACATGACAGAAAAAGAGTAAAAATACAATTTGGTCAACAAAACAGCATTGTTTAAAATAAAAGATATGGATTGACATTTTGGGGGTTAGGTTGGTAGGTTACATTGAGTTAATTAGGTAGTACTTAGTGTTTATCTGTTATAGATAGGAGCTGCCTGGTATGGGCCAATAGGCCTTCTGCAGTTACCTTTGTTTTTATGTTTTTGCCCTGTAACCTAAATGGTTAGAGAGGCACATATATGGGCTTAGGGACAACCCCACACTACATTTAGCTAAGCTGGTTACAATCTTGATGATATAGTTACAAAATTCTGTATAAGTCGTCACATTATCAATGGGTTCGAGATCAACCACAATTTCCTGAATAGATATAACAAAGGGGATATTAATAGGGGTATTAAAATTGTCAACACAAGATAGAACACGAAACAATGGGTATAAATTGGATAAGTTTAGATTTAGGAAAGACTTGGGTAAATACAGGGTCAGTAACAGGGTTGTTGATTTGTGGAATTTTTCTTAACTTATAAATTTATCTTTATTTATCTTAAACTGGTTGGGAGAGGTACAGTTTTTAACATAATTGGGAAGGTCATTCCACATTCGAGGTCTCTTGATTTGTAAAGCATTTCTAGTTTGACTAAGTCGTACTCTTGGAATATCAAATAGGTATTTGTTTCTGGTGTGGTGCTCATGGGATCTGTTACAACCTTCTAGGAAGCTTTTAAGGTCAGGATTGACATTACAGTGCAGCGTTTTATATATATAAAATACACATGAGAGTATGTGCAGGGACTTAATATCTAACATATTCAGAGATTTGAGTAAGGGGTCCATATATACTGCCCGGTTGCCTGAAATGCTATAGGCCTACTATAGTGGCTTTAGGTATTGTATGCACTAGCTCTATCTATAAATCCAACATTATGTTTGTAAATCAACTATGTATGTACTTTCCTGAATAAAATTGACTTTACTGTACACTTATATTCTCTGTGGATTTGTTACCCCTATCGTTTGGGAGAAAAAAAAATGACTAATACGTTCGGCGAATGACTTTGACTTCAACTTCACTTTGACTTCGTTCATGTCATCGTATTTTCCGTAATATATAAAGGTTATGACAATGCAATTATATTATTGTGTGCAAATAAGTTTGAAATTTCATGTACCCTAAAAATATTAAAATAAAGAATAAGAATAATTAAATAATTGTTGTAGTAAATTGTCACACGTTCATCATACGCAAACGAACACACAGTTTGGAGCGTCAGTACAAGACCGCCGCCATTTTAAAACACGGCTTCGAATGTAAGTAATGTTTTTCTCGTACTAACACTGTGTTATACAATAGATTTGGTCTTGAATTCACAAATTTAGTTGTTACATCTGACAGAGTATGTTAGACGGTGTAATGCTGGTCCATGTTAACGTATTTGTGGGCTTGGTTGGTTTAAATGTGGAGGCGAGGCCTGGCAGTGCTGGTGTATGTGGAGGCGAGGCGAGGCCTGGCAGTGCTGGTGTATGTGGAGGCGAGGCCTGGCTGTGCTGGTGAGTATGTGGAGGCGAGGCCTGGCAGTGCTGGTTGGAGGCGAGGCCTGGCAGTGCTGGTGTATGTGGAGGCGAGGCCTGGCTGTGCTAGTGTGTATGTGGAGGCGAGGCCTGGCTGTGCTAGTGTGTATGTGGAGGCGAGGCCTGGCAGTGCTGGTGTATGTGGAGGCGAGGCCTGGCTGTGCTAGTGTGTATGTGGAGGCGAGGCCTGGCTGTGCTAGTGTGTATGTGGAGGCGAGGCATGTACAACACTCCCCAATAGGAAGAAAACCCACTGGGTTCTAGGCTAGGTTAGGCTTATCTGTAATAATTGAATTAAGCCTAGCAAAGCCTAGAACCTAGTTCAGTAATTTAAAAAATGTTGTAACTTGAAAAATGCCATTCAATACATTACACAATTTAAATATTTTCAGGCAATCAACACAACCCTCATGTTGGCTAACCCTCTCTCATGTTGGTCAATAATTTAATTATTTTTTTATGGAGTAATCTTTGCTGTTGAAATGTAGTCTTTTTGAGACTACATTTCAAATGTAGTGTGTGTGGAGGCGTGTATGTTAGGTATTACCTAATATACACGGTGTAATATATCTATCTGTGTGAAATAGATTAAATCCATTTATTTGATATTCAGCTAATAGTTCTGTATTTTCTACATTCATCCATGTTTTGGTAAGTGCAATAATATGTATTGTTTCATTGCAGATTAGAGATTCAAGATAGTTCTAGATTTCCGAAGTACTGAAACGCGCGCCATACAGGCTTGGTGGATCTAGGTGCAAGGTAAAATTATTTACATTTACTTGTTTTGTATTTATGTTTTGTATTTATATGCATATATGCATTTATATGCATTATTCTATAGAATAATAGATCTCGTAATAATTTTGCAAAAATAGTGGCATTTACTATTTTTAAAAGATTATTAAAAAATTTACTGATATGGTCCATTCGGAAGGGCGAAGAGGGAGAACGGCCTGTTGACATAGCTCGGGTGCAGGGGGGGGGGGGTTGTGTAAAAGCCTGGTTTGTGCCTCGGAGAGGCTATGGGATCCAGTAAGTTCAGAACTTCGGTTTCAACCCTTTTACCCTGTTGTAGCTCAGTCGATTAAGGCAGTGTCTGGGATGCTCCCGGACGCAGGTTCGAATCCTCGTCACGGCCCTTGTGGATTTGTTCATTTGATGCATCACGTTATTGTGATCTGTGTGTGTAATTCTTCACTTGCTACAGCAACAGGAATGTGTGTGTATGTATTTGTGTTGTTGAATATGACCGAAAGTGTAAGATTAATGATTCTAACACAAATCGTCTGAATATTTGTTTTTCTTCACTGTCGAGAGTAGTTAAAAAAATTTACTCGAGTTTATTTTCACACTTTATTTATGGTCCTTAAGTCCCTCTCCTTAATGCTGCTGCTGTTTCTCGCATCTTTGCATCGCTTGTATGTTTGGGGGTTTGGCCTCTTGCTATATATTGATTCCATTTGTGTGTGTTTGGGTCTCAGGCCCTCTCGCAATTTCTGTTGAACAAACCCCTTTTCCTAGTTCTGCATCTCTCCTTTGGTACAAATTTTGTTGTGCTTTTATCATATATTTCACAAAACTTGACATACATTTCATTTACTTCATGTCCTATCAGCAAGTGTTTGTCAAATTCTTTAAGGAAAGTTTATCATCCTGATTGCAGATCTCTAGCGATATTATGTCAACTTCTTGTGGATTCGCAATCATTATTTAATTTACCTTTAGGTGTTCTTTCACCAGCACAGCAACACTGTACCTCTCCCAACCAGTTTAAGATAAAAACTAAGTACTAACTAATTAACTCAATGTAACCTACCTTACCCCCAAAATGACAACCCATGTCTTCTATTTTAAACAATGCTGTTTTGTTGACCAAATTGTATTTTTGTTTTTTTCTGCAATGTTTCCCCCCCCCCCCCCACCACTCTACCACCACATTGAGTTTAGTAGCTCTGTGCACGTCAGGTGCTGTTTAATATACAGACCTACTCCTCCATTTGACCTAGTTTCTCTATCACATCTATATCACTTTGTGCTTTAGCCCTGGTGGAGCTTGGTCCACCAGGCTGTTGTTTGGAGTGGCCCGCAGATCCACATACAGTCTGCATATGATATACAGTCTGTTGATCAATTAAACTACAGTAGTTAGTTTTTATCATCCGAATGCACCAATATGTGTTCATTCTTCCCAGATGAAGGAACTAGGTAATATTCATCATCTGAATGCACCATCTGATGCTTTAACACACTCATGATACACGAGAGGTTTAAAAAACTTTTAAAAC